>NC_068442.1:8263091-8374486 GCF_023373465.1 Oncorhynchus keta
CCTCAGTGTGTGTCAAGATGTAAATTTAGTCAGTGTGGTGTCAGCACGAATAACTGCAATGCTTCTGATTGAGATGTGCCAACTCACGGTTGCATTTCACTTCAGGTTCTCCCCAGAACAGCTCTCTGCACTCCCGACACGTTTTACCCCCAAAGCCAGGCTTACAGGAGCATTGGCCACTCAGCTGTGGACAAAATACATGCATAAATACTAGAAATGTGACCTTTAGGACACAAAAGAAGATGGGTGTGGTCGTGTGAGAACCCACCTCATTGCAGGAAGTCCCAAATGAGTGGTTGGGGTCACAGTCGCAGGCGTCGCAGCCCGTCTCGCTGGCCATGTTCCAGGTGTCGGGGGCACACTGGTCACAGTGCTGACCCATCACATTCGGTAGACACTGGCACTGCCCACTGCCCAGATCACAGTGGCAGTCACCCACCACCGGGCACGTGGCTGGATTGGTGCCCAGGTGGTTACAAACACACTCTGAGGGAGAGAAGAGATGTTGCGAGCAGGTTAGCAATTGGACAATGACAACGACTTCACCTCACATTGATACGACAAACACATAACAAAAAAATGCAAGTTAACTTTTTTTACTCACTTCTGCAGTTTTGCGTGAGGGCATCTCCATAGTAACCCAGCTTGCAGCCGTGGCAGCCCTGACCCTCGGTGTGATAGAGACATTTGAGACATTCACCCGTTCTGACATTACAGGACTCCTGATCCAGCATGTCAATGTTGTTGTTGCACTGGCAGGGTTGGCACTGCCCACCGTTCTCATGGGGGTTTCCATAGTAACCTGGGGCACACTCCTCACATCTGGCACCTGTAGGGGAGAGGGAACAAGAGGTAAAGGGGCGAAGGGGGAAAAAAGTGCTTAATAACCCCTTCACCGAAATGATTGTGTCATCACTCACCTCTACAACAACAATCTATCCACACTATCAGAAATAATGACTACATTTATGTTTACTTCCACAATTACATACTGTATGCCAGGGTTGTGTTCAATTCAGAATTTTGGAATTGACTCCCATTCAACTCATGAGCTGAAATTCTAATTGAATTGGTCACACCCCACAGGATGTAGAATTTGAGTTAGCGTGACAGGAAGTATAATTGAATTCAGTGCAATTCAAAGAAATTACAGTCAGTCATAGAACGTGTTTCATTTAATTTGACATGTCACACTTCCAGATAACAAAAAATATATAACTTTTCTCTGGAAATAATGTTCAAATACTCTTTTAACCTTTGTGCTTAGAATAGCCTATTTTATTTTCATCGACCATTTAATTTGTTTTGCTTTATTTTGAAGGCTTTACGGTCAACTTGAGGGTTAAACTAATGCACTCTTGAAAATGTAGTATTTTCCCCACAATGAAGCAAATATATGTGATTCATGAAATAACTTACAATATTCACATATAGGTTTTGTTTTCCTTGATCATTAATTTTAAGTTTGTCCGGAAAATCAATTGTCAAAAGTTTGGATACACCTACTCATTCCAGGGTTTTTCTACATTGTAGAATAATAGTGAAGACATCAAAACTATTAAATAACACATGGAATCATGTAGTAACCAAAAAAAGCGTTAAACAAATCAACATATTTGAGATTCTTCAAAGTGGCCACCCTTTCTTTGCCTTGACGACAGCTTTGCACACTCTTGGCACAATACATCAGCAATGCACAACAGTCAGTAAGCAGTTACACCGGCGGCCCCGGTGGAAATAAATTAGTAATACCAAAAGATTACCTTGACTTGGAAGAGTTCCAGTGTTGTGTTGGAAAGTCATAGCCAGCTAGCTAACATAACATCCCTCTGTTTGAGCAGGGTGTTTCAGTAGGCTAAACTAGCTAGCTGCATTTGCGAGCTAAGAAAGTGATACTGGAAAAATAAGTATCTTTCTCTCTCTATTTCTCTCTTGCTGCTCCTTAATTTTGAAAGAAATGTATTTGTTAAAAATTGTTCAACTATTGTCTTTCTCTCTCAACTACTTACCACATTGTATACACTGCAGTTGTATACACTGCAGTCCTAGCTAACTGTAGCTTGTGCTTTCAGTACTAGATTCAGTCTCTGATCCTTTGATTGGGTGGGACAACAAGCCACAGTTCATGTTGCAAGAGCTCTGATAGGCTGGAGGACGTTACTGTGTAAGTCTATGGAAGGGGAGAGAACCATGAGCCTCCTAGGTTTGTACTGAATTCAATGTACCCAGAGGAGGACGGAAACTAGCCATCCTCCAGCTACACCATGGTGCTACCCTAAAGGGTGCTGTTGAGGCTACTGTAGACCTTCTTTGCATAATAGTGTGTTTTAATCAAGTTATTTGGTGATATGATTTATCTATCTCAAAAGGATAACTTTTTACATGTTTTACAATTTAAATTATTATGAAATTCATTGAGGAGGATGGTCCTCCCCTTCCTCCTCTGAGGAGCCTCCACTGACATCATGGAAAGTTACCCCAAGCTTCAACATGAATGCATACTAATCTTCTGCTTCCTAGGGAACAAGTCTGAACATAGGAAGCAGGGAACAAGTATAATAAGTAATCCTGCCATGCTTCGCTAGTTTCCTACTGTAGGTGCGCTATAAATCTTGGCAGGTGGTTGTTATTGGCTGCCTACCTCTGTACCCGGGGCTGCAGACACAGAACACCTGGTAAGGGGAGTCCAGACCGAGGTAACATTCACCGGCAAACTGTCGCCCGCTTCCGGGCCCATCCGGACACATGCAGAGCCGACAATGGTCCCCTGAACCCAGGACGGGGTCGCCGTAGTAACCATCCAGACACCTGTAGGGAAAAGGCAAAAGGTGGTATCTATCACTCTATCATTCACATACATGTCTTTATTATAGACAACAACAAAACAAATCAAAGTTGTCAAGTGGCTTTATGCTACGGGGAGATTTAGGCAACCGGCTGACTTCTAAGGACCAATTCTAATGCCTACCCATCCAGCCATACACCAATGAGCCACCTTAACCATTGACGCCTGACTCCTCAACCCACATTGACCCCTGGCTGACCTCTCGCAGTTGTGTCCAGTGGTCTGTTCTCGGCAGCCCAGGCATTTTCCGGAGTAGGGGTCGCACTGCTCTGTGTGACCGTTGCAGGTGCAGAGGCGACAGTTGGGGAAGCCCCAGTGACCCGGCAGACAGCGGTCACACTGACGGCTGTATGCCCCGGGGATACACACACACTGGCCTGTAGCCTCGTGGCAGAATGCATCCTCCGAGCCCTGGGGATTGCAATCACAGGCTGGGGGGGGGAGGGCAAAGTGAGTGATAAGTACCAGATTCAGTGCCTGTAATGATGCATCACTGACAGGGAAGCCTTTTCACTTCAGTCAAACGTACGTCTGCAGCCACTGGGTCCAAAAAGGAAGGTGGCAGGGGCACACTTGTCACAGTTCCTGCCTACCACGTTGGGACGACACTGGCACTGCCCACCGCTGGCGGCACACACCGTGCTGAGGGCGCCCTGCGGGTCACACTGGCATGCTGGAAAAACAGAGGCCGGAGGAAACGTTAAAGACAAAGTGAGGGAATGGGCTTAAAAGTGAGTTGAACACACGATCTGGAATTATATGTTCAAATGGGGGCAATAGTTGCTGCTGGATACACAAGTAAGGTATTTCACCCAAACAGTTTTGAATATGGTATAGGTACTGACTGTACATAAAACCCTGGTTAACCATTTGTCTCAATATATATTTGCCTCAGTATATATTGCCTTTGACATACTGACAAAGGTTTGTTTCATTAAGGGCGACTGAGGAATTTCCTCAACAACACCTTCTTTATCTATCAGACTGACAGGCTCACAAAGGGACCATATCCTTCTCAACAGACGTGTGGAAAGAGAGAGAGGGGTACCAGACATTCCATAGAGGACAGTGAGTCCATGAGTGGATTAGAGAGACGAATGAACTGGTATTCACTAGGTCGTGTCAGGGGAGGGGGATTTTAGGCAGGCATGGGAATGTGTGTGTGTGTGTGTGTGTGTGTGTGTGTGTGTGTGTGCGCGCGCGCGCAAGCTTAAGTACGTGCAACCGTAGAGTGTGAGTTTTGTGTCCCTATATGAACTAAACATCCCCGAAGGTTCTTCCTGGATAGCGGGTAATGATATGCTCTGAGCCAGACTCTGCCAAAGCCTGGACTCCTTCAACATTATCCTCTGAAGTCTCTATGCTGTCCTCATAAATCAAAACACGCCCGGGACTTCTGAAACACATCTAAACCACTGTGGCTTTAAAGCTCGAATTCAAACAATAACAAAGCAGTCACCCTGTCTGTGTTTGGTAAAAAGCAGAGAGATGGGCCTGGTGAAATGTAACCACTTTAAAAATATATATTAACAGTGCTATGGATGCAAAGACTGACTGACCGTCCATGATGTAAAACGTATAGTCGTAACCATGTTTTGAGGCTATAACCCACTGGGCACAGATGTCATTTCAATGTCTAGCTTTGATTTACCTTTGGTTGAGTTTGTCAACTAATGTGACTTCAGTGTGAAATCAACAAACATCATTGGATTAAAGTTAAAAGTTTGTTGAGAAAAAGACAAAATGTCCTTGCATTGATGACTTTTCGCAAATCCAATCAGTTTTCCATATTGATTCAACATCATCACATTGGATTTTTTTTGTTGAAATGATGTGGAAACAAAGTTTATTCAACCAGTTTTTTCCCCAAGTGGGACATTGTTTATTTTACATGCACATGACAAACATTGGAGTAAAACAAGCTTCTATTTTGGCTTCTGATGGGGTACGACAGTTGAACTAAGCTCATGAGGCATTTAGAAGTTCTATCCTTCCAGAATCAATGGGTATATATATCATTAATGTACGTCCAAACATGGCTGTAGCAACTAAGGATTCCAACTTTAGTAAGGGGACACCACAGCAACGTGAGGACCTTCAGATCTAAGGGAGGTGAACTGATCTGTGGGCTAGATTATTGCACACAGACCTTGAAGACTGGTTTAGACGTTCTGATCTTTATCATCTACTAAGACTGGGGTAAGACTTAAACGGGACCTACGAAAACACATTGGCTTTGTGAAGACTTGCAGCAATGTGCAGAAACTACATCTGTGCAGGAGATCTCAAACAACCTCCACATGGGACCTCAAACAACCTCCACGTGGGACCTCAAACAACCTCCACGTGGGACCTCAAACAACCTCCACGTGGGACCTCAAACAACCTCCTTGTGGGACCTCAAACAACCTCCTCGTGGGACCTCAAACAACCTCCTTGTGGGACCTCAAACAACCTCCACGTGGGACCTCAAATAACCTCCACGTGGGACCTCAAACAACCTCCACGTGGGACCTCAAACAACCTCCTTGTGGGACCTCAAACAACCTCCACGTGGGACCTCAAACAACCTCCACGTGGGACCTCAAACAACCTCCTTGTGGGACCTCAAACAACCTCCTCGTGGGACCTCAAACAACCTCCAGGTGGGACCTCAAACAACCTCCACGTGGGACCTCAAACAACCTCCACGTGGGATCTCAAACAACCTCCCTGTGGGACCTCAAACAACCTCCTCATGGGACCTCAAACAACCTCCACGTGAGACCTCAAACAACCTCCACGTGGGACCTCAAACAACCTCCACGTGGGACCTCAAACAACCTCCTCATGGGACCTCAAACAACCTCCTCATGGGACCTCAAACAACCTCCTCATGGGACCTCAAACAACCTCCACGTGGGACCTCAAACCACCTCCACGTGGGACCTCAAACCACCTCCACATGGCAATTGAGACAAGATAATGTTACTTCCACAGCTGGGAGAATTTTAAATAATATTGGCAGCATTCCTAGAGACAACGAATACAAAGCCAATCAAAGAATATCACACTTATTTCAATCCTAACAATTACTTTTCTTCACCTAGACATCTTACTACAGTATTATGTTGCAAAGTAGGTACCGTCATATACAGTATAGCTTTGTTATAAACGTCTTTACTTTTTGCCGACCATGAGTGAGAAGAGTTCACCTCGAAGATAGAGTATTTGGTTCTATTATATATTTGATATTATGCTATACTCTTCTACTCTAAATCAGACCACCTGTGTGAAAACGTTGATACGATAGCAGGAAACCTGCATATGCTATAGCCTGTCAGTTCTCACTCTGTCTGACAGGGAAGGAGATTCACTGCTGCGGCAGGCTGAGAATGTTCCTCTACGGGCATTTCAGGATCCGAGAGGGTCTATAATCAAGCTACAGGTCCATACATGAGGAGATTATAGAGAGATAGAGACGCAGTGTAACTGTTGATGAGTGGCATGGGCCGGAAACCGGAGATGACTGCACTCTGCCAGAGACACCGGAGGGGATAGAGTACAGAAGGACAGAGGATTGACAGGAAATGAAATAAAGGGATAGGAAAAGACAGGAATGGAAACTGCTGCTGTATTAGCGAAGAGACCGAGGCTTTTAGTGTAGACAGTCAGTCTATGAGGAGATTGACTGATGATGATTGCCAGACAGAGGTGGCAGGTCAACGTTGGAATTCAATTCAGGCGTTCCAAAACAATGTCCACCACATGCAAACTTTAGGACAAAAAACTAGAGTTGAATATTTTCCAGGTATTTTACAAATGTTCCATCATGAGAATAAATCACTTTTCTACCGGTTAACCTGCTATTTCCCGCCAAAACCGGAAGTGTCTTTTTTTAAGGCATATTAAGAATATACAGTGCCTTCGGAGAGTATTCAGACCCCTTGACCTTTTCCACAAAAAACAGAAATATCACATTTACATAAGTATTCAGACCCTTTACTCAGTAATTTGTTGAGGCACCATTGGCAGCGATTACAGCATCGAGTCTTCTTGGGTATGACGCTACAAGCTTGTATTTGGGGAGTTTCTCGCAGCTATTTTCAGGTCTCTCCGGAGATGTTCAATTGGGTTCAAGTCCGGGCTCTGGCTGGGCCACTCAAGGACAGTCAGAGACTCCAATCAAGTTGTAGAAACATCTCAAGGATAATCAATGGAAACCGGACGAACCTGAGCTCAATTTCGAGTCTCAGAGCAAAGGGTCTGAATAGTTATGTAAATAAGGTATCTGTTTTTAAATTTTTTTAATACATTTGCAAAAATGTCTAAAAACCTGGTTTTGCTTTGACATTATTGGGTATTGTGTGTAGATTGATGAGGAACATATTTGTATTTAATCCATTTTAGATTAAGACTAATGTAAGAAAATGTGGAAAAAGTCAAGGGGTCTGAATACTTTCTGAATGCACCACATATACCTATATCAATCTTGAACAGGATTATATATTTTGGTTGCAATTTGAATGAAATTGAGAGACTGCGAGAGTGCTCGCGCATGCACTGATTTAAAGCAACCATTTTTGAGTGGTAGGCTGTTTTAAAACTCTGCAGCAGCAATTAAAAACATTTTTTTACAAATAACATTACAATTACCATTTTTTTTTTTTTTAAATACGGTGACCCCCAAAATCCAGATGGAGATGTGTAAACTGGCAAGCATTCAGTCTTTATATTACTGTAGCATAGGCTACGCTGCAGCAAATGTAGGGCCTACCTGTCACAAGAAACAAAGTTACCATGATGAGATGAATAGGTCTACGAGCCTAGTGAACCGCGCTCCATACTGAGATGGGCTGTGTTTCCCCACACCGAGTGTTGACGACTGATCATGCGGAGAGAGGGCCGTAGACACATTCATTATAATTGACCGGTTTCTCGCAGTTATTTATCCCGTTTTAAAAAGGGAGTGGTTTTGGATGGTGAATCTCGGTAACCGGGTTCCCGTCATTCAACCCTAACAAAGACCTTTGGTTAAGAAACAAATACATGAGCACACCAGTATGTTGAAGAATACTTCAGTGTTGGGAGTACGGTCCCCATACCTTTAGCTCCCCGGTGCAGCAGAGCAGATACGCTGAAGATGAAGTTGCGGCAGATGTCTGTGGACGGGGTCTTCACTACGCTCTGGCTGTTCTCCAGACAGCGGTAACGCTGGAACGTGTCCCAGGCACTGTTGGTGGCCACGTCACCTCCCACAGAACCAGTGAAGATCTCCAGGTTCTTACAGTGGGGCATCAGCACAATCTACAAACGAGGAAGAGAGATACAGAAGATGGAATGAGATTTAGCATGGAGTCAGTAAAGGCTCAATCCTAATATGAAATCCGAGTAGCTGACATTTCAGCGTAAATCTACAATTGACATTGATGGGTATTTTAAGGAAAAGTCAGAGTTGTGTGTGTGTGGGGGGGGACTAACCGAGTCGATAAGTGTATATGGGGACTGGACGTCACTGAGTGCAGAGTAGAGGGGCAGGCTCAGACGAACAGTGTAGTTCATCCCTGCCTCGAAACACACTGGTCTGGGGAGCACCATGTATCTGAGGAGACAAGAAAAAGACGGATTTCAGAAAATAAAACACACTTTTTCAAACACTCCTATGACACACAGTGTGCTCCAGGGGAACCTCCAAGGTGCATACACAGAGTATACCTAGTACACAGACAGAGGCCATCACTCACTCCCACATGCACAGAGTATACCTAGTACACAGACAGAGGCCATCACTCACTCCCACATGCACAGTCACTCTCACAAGCATTTTCGCTACACTCGCAATACCATCTGCTAACCATGTGTATGTGACCAATACCATTTGATTTGATTTGACCAGTCACCCACCAGTCCCCCCTCCCACCAACACATACACACAGACAGAGGAGGAGGTGTGTGTTTACCGTGATCCGGGATGAAGGGATATCATCTGGTTGTCGTCATCGGGCATGGTGTTGGCACAGCGACTGTCTGCTGAAATCAAACTGGGCCGCATCACTGTCATCAACACCTCCTCCCACTGGTCTGGTAACTACGCCAACACAACAGGTACATAGACATAAACAGGTAAACAAGGGTCGGGACATGACCCCATGAAGGTGGAGGGATATGTGATATGTGCTGAGGCTGACCTGAGGCTCGTAGCGGAT
The DNA here is from genome assembly GCF_023373465.1 of Oncorhynchus keta. Lineage (NCBI taxonomy): Eukaryota > Metazoa > Chordata > Actinopteri > Salmoniformes > Salmonidae > Oncorhynchus > Oncorhynchus keta. Next base: position 8,272,122 of record NC_068442.1, read on the forward strand.
GAGGACGTCGTACTCCATGGAGTGGGGGATGTTGTCAATGGAGAACTCCAGGTAGGCCCCCTCGGGAACGTTGACAAAACCTATCCCTGTCCAGGTGGGGCTACGGTCCTGCGGGCGAGGTCTCTGCACTACTGTCAAACCCTGGAGGAAGAAGAGAGGGAGGGAAGAAGAGAGGGTGGAGAAAGACAAAAGGTGAGTAGGCGTAGTGAACATGAATCGACCATGATCACGTGATGAGGTAGGTAACTCACAGGTCCAAACTTGGCGTCCTCTGCCTCGTAGGTGTAGTGGTCCAGGGCAATGAAATAGAAGCCTGACTCCACCTGGTCACAGCGCCGGCCAAACATGTGTTCTCTACAAGCACACTGGCCAGTCTCCTGAGAACAGCTGGAGTCAGAGAGAGAGAGGACCAAGTTTAAAAGTTTCAACATCAAGGTATTTTAAGACTTTTGTGGCTGTATCAAAAGCAGTGGTGGAAAAAAGTATACAATTGTCATACTTGAGTAAAAGTAAAGATACCTTAATAGAAAATGACTCAAGTAAAAGTGAAAGTCACCCAGTAAAATACTACTTGAGTAAAAGTCTAAAAGTATTTGGTTTTCAATACACTTAAGTATCAAAAGTACATTTAATTGTTAAAATATACTTAAGTATCAAAAGTAGCACCATTTTCTATAGTTTTTTTAACGGATAGTCAGGGGCACATTCCAACACTCAGTCCACCAAGCAGTAGGGATGACAAGGGATGTTCTCTTGATAAGTGTGTGTAGTGGACCATTTTCCTGTCCTGCTAAGCATTCAACATGTAAATAGTACTTTTGTGTGTCAGGGAAAATGTATGGAGTAAAAAGTACACTATTTTCATTAGAAATGTAGTGAAGTAAAAGTTTTCCAAAATATAAGTAGTAAAGTAAAGCACAGATAACCCAAAAAACGACTTAAGTAGTACTCTAAAGTATTTTTACATAAGTACTTTACACCACTGATCAAAAGAAGAAAGTATGAAGAATTTGTAAAGTAAATTGGGTAACAGACAGGCATTTAGATAAGAGAATTTGAGATGTGAACTTTGAACTCACTCGTTATTGAGGGCTCCACCCAGGTCACAGTCACATGGTCTGCAGCCATCCATATCATTGCTGAGCCCCCAGTGCTGAGGCTGTAGGATACACACACACACACACACACACACACACACACACACACACACACACACACACACACACACACACACACACACACACACACACACACACACACACACACACACACACACACACACACACACACACACACACACACACACTGTTAAAAACACTCCTTTAATGACACGTTGTTAACGACCTCCCACTATGTTTCACTGCAAAAGCTGTTTCCAAGCTGTGGATGGATGTACCAGTCTCTTTACAAGATTTACAGCCCTGGTGACGACTAAACCAAGCCACCAAAAAACACTTACAGAACGTATGTAGCAGATGTGTAACTAGCTGGCTAGTGAAGCGCTAGTGGCCATTGGTAATCAATCGTAAGTCAACTGACTCTCACATAGTGTCAGGGCTAACTTTTTGGTCTCTCAGTTTGCACAGTTGACTTTGAGTACAAAGTGCTGTGTACAAAGTAAGTAAATCATAATAGGGTTCCTTACCATACATTGGTCACAGTCTCTCCCTGTGACCAGGCTTTTGCAGAAACAATCTCCTGAGTCTGTATGACACGGACTCCCTCCAGGAACTGTCCCCAGGGTATTACAGGTGCAGGCTGGGAAAAACCACAAAGAGTAGTTATTCCAATAAAATGCTGAAATACACATCTTGAAAAAGCCTATGCAAGGACTTGGAAAAACCCCAAGACGTGTACGTGAATGTGTGTGTGTCTTTACCCAGGCAGCCCAGAGGGTGGTCACCCAGGCCATAGTGGGCCTGCTGGCACTGGTCACAGCGCTCTCCCTCCACATTGGGTTTGCAGCGACACTGGCCAGTGATCAGTCCAGATGACACATCAGTCATCCTGTCACAGATCCCGCCGTTCAGGGAGCCCACCGGATCACAGTTACATGCTACGGAGAGATGGGATTCATCAGGAACATTTGAGTTAGGAATTATGATGTAAAATGGGGTATTGTGCATGGAACTAGTGGAGTAGAAATGCTGCAATGGTGACAAGCTAACGGGCTGAAAAAAGAAATGGTCGAGGTCAATATGAATGTGAGGTATTTGATATTTTCCTCTTGATGAAGGGAATATACTGTAACTTCTGGAGGTTATTTGAACATCTGCATCAATGATTTGTGTGCTTAACTGTAGCTATCTACGGGCTAACAAAATGACCAAACTTAAAACAAAAGGGTAGGAAAAAAGTCTTACAAAGGAATAATGGAAGTTCTCTCACACACCACACATACACCAGGACTCCAAACACTGGAGACAAATGTGAAAACCCTAACAAGCCCATTATTCACACATCAACGCAGACTGCGATGAGGTTCTCCCTAGATGCTAGGCTGAGGCCAGTTATGCATCTCCAGCGGCCTACCCAGAGAGCCATGAAAGGGTGGGAGGTGACACATGAGAGGGGTCTCTTCTACACCATACAGTGGTTTGGAATTAAAAGACCACACTGCTTTGGCTGACATAGCCTCAAAGCCCAGGTGTTCTCGCTCAAATCCAGGTCACAGAGGCAGGATCAAAGATCCAGATCGCAGATCCAGATCGCAGATCCAGGCGGGAGGAAGGGAAAATGTGAAACATCTATATTTTCTAAAGAGAGACAGACAGAGTCACGGACGAGATGAGGGGGAGTGGGGTGGAGCAAAGTGGCAGAGAAGCGTGCAAGGATGGAGGCAGAGGTGAAGAAACAGAGGTTCAAGAGGTGGAGGAGTAACGGGGGAGAATGTAACAATGATGGCTGGAGGTAGAGAGGTAAAGGCTGGGTTTGGATGGTGGGGTGTGGAGGGGAGGGGAGCCGTAGAGGGGGGTTGGAATTGGAGGATCGACCTACGTTCACAGATGCTGGGGTCGCGGATGTCCCTCTCTGGGTGCTGGTAGTAGAAAGGCTTGCACTGTTCACAGTTGTGACCCATGGTGTTGTGCTGGCACTCGTCACACACACCGCCGCTCACATTACCCGTAGAGACGTAAACTGCCATGTCGAAGTGACACGAGCCTGAGTGCTGGTTACAGTTACACTCTGCAGAGAGAGACGAAGGCAAGCAGACAACGTTGATTCACAGTGTTCATCGAAAAGCTAGTTGGACGGTTGTTAACTGACTGAGCAGACACTGCAGCCTGTCATCACAAGCGATCAATTATAAGGGGACCACAAGCTTTAATATTTCCCTCTAGTAAAAAAATATATATGTTAGGGTAAAGTGGCATACTTTTACAGGCATTGGTGTTGCGTCCCTTGGCTGGTCTCCAGGGCAGCTCGTGGTAGAAGTCCTGACACTTCTCACAGTTTAGCCCCATGGTGTTGTGGTTGCACATACAGTGGCCATGCACCTTAGGAATATCATTCAGAAATGGAGGCGAGCAACTGAATTAGACATTTACTAAGCACTTAAAAGCAGTGAATATGCCATTACTTCATATCCTATCCATGTGCATAAACTACGAACACAAACGATCTATTGACATCGACCGTAAAATGATTTCACAGGCCATATTCAGGGTTTAATAGTATAGTTCAGGGACCTATCAACTACTGTGCAGAGACCCAGGCCTCTGGTGGAATAGTGGTATTTGAAACAGCTTCCCTTGGCCATTATGGTCCATTACAGCTGAGATATCAGTGCAAAAGCAAGGGGAAACTACAGACAAAAGGAACAGTTGCTCGAGATATTGTTTTTCCTCCAGCTCTATCCGCGCATTCCCCTTCCAGATGGCAGCAGGACATATTTACAGTGTTGGCTAGCTCTCATCTGGTCTGCAGACAAAGGACAATACATTGACAGACAGACTGACTCGGATCCGGTTAAAATGAGCAAACTAACAATTAAATAATAAAACCTTCAAGATAATAGCAGATACGTGCCAAGTTTGGTGTCGCTATAACAGCCACTATGCCACTCTTATGGCAGGGTTACGTAGCTTTTATGTTAGGCCTCCTCAGGCAAGGTGTTACTGTATCTAGTTTTGTTTTTAAGACATTTTAATGTGAGGGAATCCATTTGAAAAACACTGCAAAATGACTGAGAGGAAGAGGAGAGTGAATAGGGATCATTTCCTCTTTCCTGGTGAATAGACTGTATAATAAAAGTGACCAAAAGGCAGAGTAGCCTTTCCGCAGACAGACAGACAGACAGACAGACAGGCCGTAGCAGAGACTAAACAGGAACTGCATTGTTTGCCTTTTTCTCTCCAGAGCATACACACACAGACAAACACGTACACACACAAGACCCATGCTGTCCGCAAACACACAAACAGTCTCCCAAGCGCACGCAGATGTCGACCCACACGCTCTCACCAACACAAACACAATTGTTCTTAAACGGTAACACACACACACACACGCACACAAAGTGCACAAACGTCCACACATAAGGAGACCTGATGAAAACTAACTACAACAACCTTATCAGGGAGAACTCACCATGCCCTCCACTCCATCCCCAGCCCCAGCCCCGTCGACGGGGGCGCACTCGGAGGCGTGTCCGTAGCAGAAGCAGTTACCCCGGACCACCATGTCGTAGACGGCGTAGTAGTACTTCTCCTTGATCTCCATGCGGGAGTCCAGCAGGTTGTCTCCCAGGGTGTGCAGCTTGGTGAACTTCACCCTCAGGTTGGTGATCTTCAACATGTCTGAATCGTTCGGAGACATGTGTTAGCCGTTAGCTTGTAGATTGTTAGCCCTAAGGTCATTATGCGTAATAATTGTGTTTTGCAGTTCTAGTTGGCTAACAGGCAACACATAGGTGGTATTTTTCCCCCAGAAAATGGGAAGGATCAAAAGAACAGATATAAACCATTAAGTACACGTGTCGTCACTGGAACTTACTTTGGATTCTGGGGCTGTAGGGGTCTTCAATACGGAAAGCTGGATCCAAAACTCGGAAGATGACCTACAGAGACAGTCACTGCGATTACACTCGACTTTCATTGTGTTGTGTATGTGATTGGTTATTACTTAGCTACAACAAATGACTTGACATACACTGAGTGTGAAAAACATTAGGAACGCCTTCCTATTAAGCGTTGCAGTTCTTGACACAAACCGGTGCGCCTGGCACCTACTACCATACCCCCTTTCAAAGGCACTTTTATAATCCTTCTTTAACCTGTCTCTTCAACCGTCATCCACACTGATTGAAGTGGATCTATCATGTAACGTCAATAACATTTACATTTGAGTGATTCAGCAGATGCTCTTATCCAGGGCAACTTACAGGAGCAATTAGGGTTAAGTGCCTTGCTCAAGGCCACAGACAGATTTCTCACCTAGTTGGCTCAGGGACTCGAACTAGCGGCGTTTCAGTTACTGGCCCAAAGCTCTTAACCGCTAGGCTACCTGCCACTTTCACCTGGAGTCACCGGGTCAGTCTATGTCAATGAAAGAGCAGGTGTTCTTAATGTTTTGTAAACTCAGTGTATAAACCTATCATTGATAGAATTTAGACTCTCTCAAAACTCAGTAATGCGGAACACACACCTCTCCCTCTGTCGACGGCTCTATGTCGGAGTAATGCGAATCGCAGATGATGTCATCCACTTTCTGCATGGGCCCCGGGGATATGGCAGGGTATGCCGCCGCGCAGTCGTATGCAAAGTAGCGGTACACCTGCCAGTTCTTCCCAAAGTCAGCCGAGCGCTCGATCACCATAGCAGCAGGCCGGAAGGTCTGTCGTGGAGAAGAAACCATACTTATGCACTTTGATGATATACCTTCACACTGAGGTTACGACCAGCAATTTGACCAGGAGTACATCTGGAAAATGGCAAACTTTTCCTAAACTAACATAATTCGCTGTAATCAAAGATGACGCGCCATGAGAGAATACAGGTGTGAACTATCTAATAAAATGATATACTACAATACCATAATTACAATGAAAGTTGAGTCATACTATGTGGACATGTTGATGTTGAAAGATCTGTGAACAACAGGGGACATATTCTGGCATTTTACTTTACATCCTTCTTATGAGAAGCTGCTAGCCATTGGGAATGTCTGTTACAGTACATTCATCCATAACTGGAACTTTTGTATTTGTCACACAGGATTGATGACACAGTTGAGTTCAATATTGGCTGTATTTCAAAAGTGCTTTCACACAGCATAAATAGGCTGCGATTGTAAGTAATGTTATACAGGCTAGATCTGTGTGGAGCGAACAATCCCGGACGGGAGGGAGGTCTGTTCCACATTCCTCGGGCTCACACACAGCTGGGGGATATGTGTGTGTGTGTGTGGGGGGAGACCTCCCAGACCAAGGCTTGTGCTAATCTCCTGAGTAGACAGGCCGGCCAGCATCCCCTTACACATTACCCATGCTCCCCCACAAGCGAGCCCTCTGACCCAGCATCTCCATTGGTTACCTTGAAGGTCATGATGAGGTGGGTGAAATGAAACTCCGCCTCCAAGTTCAGCTGGATGGTCACTTTCTCAAGGCCTGCGGAGAAAAAGAGGAAGAGGTGGGAAAAGAGACAGAGAGGAAAAGGAGAGAGGGACATTTAAAAAAAAAAGAGGTGGCCAAAAATGGAAAAGGGGAGGGAGAGAAAGAGGGGCCAGGAAAGAGAAAGGGTCAAAAGGCAAGTGAAGGATAGAATTACAAAAAGTTATGAAGTCAGAGAGGGTGAAACGGATGGAGAGAGGAAGGAGAAAGAAAAACCAAAAAAATGAGTTTACAGGGTTCCACTTGAGCCAAGCATAACACAATCTGGAATGCTTAACACTACACGGCACTTATCCACTCTTCCCAGTGCTTCCTCTGGACCGGAACACTTGCATTAACTCTTCGACTCTCTCCCTCCGTAGTCTAATCATGGTTGGTTCCATTCTATGATATCAATCTCACGGCTGCCCTTCTGATTCCTGACATCCATCTTCTTTTGCCACAAAATGACGCGGTGGGTTTTAGTTAAGCATAACCACTGGGCAGTTAAACAGCAAATAACAACATAGCCGTTCCAAATGTCCCTATTTATTTGGTAAAACTAATGTCAAGCGGCTATGTTTAATGAGTAGCAACAAGAGCAACAACAAGCCACCACGTATTCCAACAGACTATAAGTCATGTTTGCATTACAACAACATAAGGCAACTAAGAAGTAATAATACGCTTTCTAGCAACGATTGTTGAGTGTCAGTTTTACAGAGGGTTTGGGGGAAAACCTTTTCTGTGCTTATGTACGTAAGAGGTTGTGTTTTGGTCTGGGTCATACATTGCCAGTGTCGGAGCGGATCTAGTACGGTAATGTCTGGATTATGAATGAAAATTCCCTGCCTCTTTTCCAACCCCCATCGGTGGAGTTGGCCGCTATTCCTCCACCAAAACCTCCTCAAACTCCTATCAGATGACTTTCTGGATCCAATATCCTTGCAGCACTACTTTGGGAGTTAACTCTTTCAAGGCAAGGTGTACTTGCGATATCAAAATTCTTTTTTTTTTTTTTAAAGGTCCAATGCAGCTGTTTTTATTTCAATATCAAATCATTTCTGGGTCATAATTACCTTCCTGTGATTGTTTTCAATTCAATTTTTCAAAAAGTAACAAAAAGCTTCTTCTTTTCTTAGCAAAAAGCAATTTCTCAAGCAAGAATTTTGTAAGAACTGTATGGGAGTCATCTGAGTGATTATTATTGGTCTATTAACTGATATCGCCTGGTATTATCATAATTCTCTAAATGTCACTCTGTTATTTCAACCTCATAGCCGTGGAAATATCTGTCAAATATAGGGAAATTACCTTTTTGAATGCACTGACCATTTAAAGTTGTGGATGATTTCAATGCTGGTGGCCTCTGAGTAATCATTAAAGGCCAAGTGCTTAGAGAAGAGGCAGGCGAGCCGAGAACGGAGAGGAGAAATAATGCAAGGAAATCAAGACAGCAGCGGCAGCAGTACAGATACCTCATCCGAAGGGCTTTGACTTCTCAAACACGGCAGAAAGCTAACACTATATGATGCATTGCATCATAGCATTGCAGTTCTGTTTCAGCAATTTTATGCCTAATGTGTTGCACTAATGTATTTCCTGTGAAGGAAAACCATACTTGCATGCCCCCGATCACTCTATTGAAGCAAATAAAAACACGGTTGACCTTCAATATAAAACACGACCCCTGTCAGCTGGACTCACCTGCTCCTGCCTTCTCCCATTGTGCAATTTACAAACAAACACGTGACTCGTTCAACTGTTCTGGGGAAATACGGTGAGCTTCATAATGTCAAATAATGTGACAGGTGAACTGATCAACGCGATCTGCATGATCTCCTAACGTACTGCACAAGTTGACAGCAGGTATTTATTTAAATAGGTAGCCACAAATATTGAAATGTATTGAAAAACTGCAACAACCTAAAAATAGTTGAAACTGTAATGTATATACGGTATACCGCCCAAGCCTAGTAAGAAGTGAGAACTTCCGTACGAGCATCCATTACACGGTGTACACAGTGTGTCATCCCAACGGCCACCTAGCTAATCATTCCCAAAGGGTTCATCCTGTTATTCCAAAGTTTATGACAGGTCAGCCATTACTGCTTTCTCTTTGAAGTCTTCTCTCACATTGATTAAAGCTAAGGGACTGGAGGGTGAAAATATGCCAAGAGGCGGGAGTGAGAGAGTCACCATTAATTTAACCCCTCTGCCTGCTAGCCCTCCATCTCCCCCCCCCCCCCTCGAGAACTCACCATTCTCTGACTGCCACCAGGTTTTCAAGCGGTTGGGGGCAAATGTGGTCACGACGTTCTCCACCCGGTGGCCGGTGGTGGTGTTCACCACGCTTTTGACGTAGACGTCGGTGGAGTCACACAAAAAGCATTTCTTCTCATCCTGAAGAGACCGTGGGGGTTGGGAGAAAGAGAGAGAGATGAGACTGCCAGTGATGCCAAGTGGATTTCTCCCACTCGGGGACAGATAACAAACAAAGCCCATTCATACAGAAGTGAATGAAAATGAGTTATTTTATCAAGAGTAGATACGGATGCTGAAATGAGTGATTGCGCCAAATAGGCCCTTAACAACTTTAAAAATAGGAGCCTATCTTGCCCTGGCCTCATCAGCGAATGCTTATCTGAGGCTGCTGACAATGTACGCTTCATTTGGCCACCAGATGTTCAGAAGACACACAGTGTGTGTGGTTGTGTGTGTGTGTGTGTGTGTGTGTGTGTGTGTGTGTGTGTGTGTGTGTGTGTGTGTGTGTGTGTGTGTGTGTGTGTGTGTGTGTGTGTGTGTGTGTGTGCTTGCGAATGTATACACACACTTTTAAGGGTACAAATTCAGCACCATCTAGATATCCTTCTAACGTCTTTTTACCACTTCACTTGAGAATAAACAACTTTACAATATTCCAAAGCATCTATACATCAGGACCATGAAACATTGAGCCCACAGGCACACACTTGAATTTAAATTCCACTACATATAGATGTGTTTGATAAGACATGGAACCTCCACCTTCTCTAGGATCCTGTTGGATCACAATCTGGTTTCTCTCTGCTTCAGTGGTCACACACATTATAAAAAATTGTATTGGATTAGATTTCAACCTTAAAATGTTAGCATGCTCAGGACATAGCATACTTTAAACAGATGCACGTCATGAAAGTATTCTCAAGTAGTACATTGGATATAGGAGGATATAATACAGACCGATGCGGGTTTCGAACTACACAGCTGATAAAATAGGATGATTTCTCAAACAAGGTATGGTCTGTCTTTTTTATGTAAGGGAGAACAAAAGCACAGCCACTTTCAAGTTGTTGAAGACATTCCAAAACTCTTTTGTTGGTCGGAACCTCAATAATGCTGCTGGAGTGATTGTGTGACTGAGGCAGGAAGTGGTCTAGACAACTCAGAGGGTTGTGTGACTCCCAAACATCTCTCCCACTCCTACGCTCACATTGAGAAAGCAGGAGTTTAAAGAAAACATATCTGAAAGGAAGTATTGAAAATAAAAGCACAAGGATTATTTTGAATATACACCATTGATATATTCCACCCCCAACCGACAAGGGATTGACTGTAAACCTTAAGGTGATTATTATAACATCTGAATGCCAAATAGACCACGGCAAGAGCGTTTCCATTTTTAAAATGAATTTATTATCCATATCTCTTAATAAGTAAATAGATTTACTGTCGCTATTGAAGTCATTCCAAAGGGTAGGTTTAAAAACTTCTTCGGGATCGGTGTCCCTTCCGAGGGACGGTTAAGATAACGTAGGCTAATGCGATTAGCATGAGGTTGTAGATAACAAGAACATTTCCCAGGACATAGACATATCTGATATATATATATAGCTTAAATTCTTGTTAATACAACTGCACTGTCCAATTTACAGTAGCTATTACAGTGAAATAATACCATGATATTGTTTGAGGAGAGTGCACAGTTTGAACATGAAAAGTTATTAATAAACAAATTATGCACATTTGGGCAGTCTTGATACAACATTTTGAACAGAAATGCAATGGTTCATTAGATCAGTCTAAACGTTGCGCATACACTAAATTGCACCTGAACTGTAATAATAGACTATGGCCTGCCTTTCTCTTGTATTTCAAAGAAGATGGTACAAAAAAAATACAAACGAACGGCTAACGAACGGTTTGTTTTTTCTTTGTATTATCTTTTACCAGATCTAATGTGTTATATTCTCCTACATTCCTTTCACATTTCCACAAACCTCAAAGTATTTCCTTTCAAATGGTACCAAGAATATACATATCCTTGCTTCAGGGACTGAGTTACAGGCAGTTAGATTTCGGTATGAAATTTTAAGCGAAAATTTTTAAAAAGTGGCGGATCCTTTAAGAGAGTAAATGAAATGTAACCATGCTTTATAATACTTTATAAGTGACATATCATCTATTTAGGCCTATATATAGCATTTGCAAAGTCATCAACAGCTATTGTTTCAATTCAAAAATAGACAATACATATAGGCCTATTTTAATTTAACCTTTATTTAAGCAGGCAAGTCCGTTAAGAACAAATTCTTATTTACAATGATGGCCTACCGGGGAACGGAGAGTTAACTGCCTTGTTCAGGGGCAGAAGGACAGATTTTTACCTCGTCAGCTCAGGGATTAGATCCAGCAACCTTTCAGTTACTAGCCCAACGCTCTAACCACTAGGCTGCCTCCCCTGGTTTTCAAGCTTTGGTTGATTTAAAATGCAATCTTCAAGTTAATAATTAATATGTTGGATTCATGTCTCCATCGCAACCAAAAATGTAAGTTAAATAATATGACTAAATCAAATCCAACGTTATTTAAAAGTGCATTTAAGGTTTGATTTGGTCCTATTCATTTAACATATCAATAATACATTGTAAACAAACTGGAAATTGAATTGTGTTTGGTTGTCAACGCAACCAAATATACACATTTGGAGAACATGTAGGATTTCTTCTGCTTGAGTAGTTCTATCTGAGCCACTGTGCCAGTTTGGCTTTAATACCAGTATGTCTACAAATTAATAATATGTTGGATTCATGTATTCATCTCAACCAAAAATATAAGTTATTAAATATAAGGCAGAGGCTCAGATTTAACTATTCAAGCATTAGATTCCTCTCCTTTAAATGTTGATATTTGGTTGCGTTTTCAACCACATGCAATTCAATATTACTTTTGTAATACAGTAAATAGCCTAAAGTTAAGGCTCTCTTACAAACTAATGTAACAGTATTTATTCAACCTAAAAAATAAGTAACACATCCATGGCCACATTTTTCACGTTTTATGCACAGCAATGTGTACACGGCGGTAGGCCTGTTCTAAAAATGCATACAACACATGCGAGCGGTTCCATGCACCGAGACGGAAATATCTGTTAGAAATGTAGAAAGAAGAGCGATCTAAAGATGCAACAACTATAATGGGTTGCTAATATGACTAGGATGATGCCTTTGGCTGCTAGACAATGAAAGACAGTTCCTTTTAAAACCAATAGGTATATAGTGGCATATAGTGTTTCTATGGTGGGATCTAGGCTACTTTCAAGCAAGGTAAGAAATGCCTTATAATATGAACTAAAATGTCCAGGTTTCGAACAATCAAAGAACAGGAAAAACATAGAGACGCTAATGATAGGCCTAACCGTCTTCTGGTAGATGGAAAGGCGTTGCCAAAAATCTTCTCAATTAAATGTTAACTAGCTACAAAGTAGCCTACAAAGTAACCTGGCAGAATTATATAATGATTATTTGCATCAATCCAGTGGCCATTTGTTTAGCAAACTCCATCTCTTGCACTACAGAAACGCTAACCAAACAACAGTACTAGGTGCCTGCACACTTGAATTAAAGGTTAACTACACCATTCCCCCTAGACCTCAAAAGTGGTCCCCTGGTGTGGATTAGGAATGGTAGTGGACTGAGATCATCCTATTTGTTGTTTTTCTGTTAAAAAGTGCAACTGAGAGCGAAAAGCTAATGGTGAATTTGACTCAGTTGACAGCAACATTTATTATTTTAAATAGTAGGCCACTGTTTCTCATTAAAAACATTCCACCTGGCCTTCCCGGGAAATGTTGGCAATATTACCCACTTCTCCAGGCACCACTGCTTATGAGTATACCCACTTCTCCAGGCACCACTGCTTATGAGTATACCCACTTCTCCAGGCACCACTGCTTATGAGTATACCCACTTCTCCAGGCACCACTGCTTATGAGTATACCCACTTCTCCAGGCACCACTACACCACTGCTTATGAGTATACCCACTTCTCCAGGCACCACTACACCACTGCTTATGAGTATACCCACTTCTCCAGGCACCACTGCTTATGAGTATACCCACTTCTCCAGGCACCACTGCTTATGAGTATACCCACTTCTCCAGGCACCACTACACCACTGCTTATGAGTATACCCACTTCTCCAGGCACCACTGCTTATGAGTATACCCACTTCTCCAGGCACCACTGCTTATGAGTATACCCACTTCTCCAGGCACCACTGCTTATGAGTATACCCACTTCTCCAGGCACCACTGCTTATGAGTATACCCACTTCTCCAGGCACCACTGCTTATGAGTATACCCACTTCTCCAGGCACCACTGCTTATGAGTATACCCACTTCTCCAGGCACCACTGCTTATGAGTATACCCACTTCTCCAGGCACCACTACACCACTGCTTATCTCCCTCCCTACTACAGGCTTGAATGAAAGACTCCAACTGCTGCCTGAGTGGACACCACAAATCAGAGAGTTTACTTATGGTGAATATGGTAGCTACTAGCCAGGCTAACTTTACATAACGCGCTGGTGCCACTGTAACGATAACGGAGCCTTTTGATAACAGCACCACCGTGAGTCTTACTGTATTAGGTTTTAACTGTTGCCAACTTGTCATAACAATATAAGTATGATTAAAAGCCCAGAGTTAATTACTTTTATAGGCCTATAATAACATATTGGACCTAGTTCAAATGCGTTCTTTATTGTGCCAGACACATTTACCTGCAAATGACTGACGATACAGAACCGCTCGGGCTGGTGGAGGCCACATGTGGAGTTGGTGGAGAGTTGGTGTGCTCTGCCAATGAGAAGGTCTCCGGTAGCCGGGTAGCAGCTCCCCTCCGTGCATACATCGCTGAACTCGGGTATGCCTACCTGGGCAAGGACGCACGACCCTGCGGCTATGCAAAGAGGAGGCAGATTTGAACAATGGAATTTATTCAGGCAGGGTTGTTTGAGTGTTATTTTATTATCAAATATCTATAATGAAAGTATAGGAATAGGCTACATTAGCCCACTCTCTTAAAGTGCTCAGAATGGTGTCCCTATGCTAGGTCTACATAATAAAACAGTTTGTCGTTGAAAACACAAGCCTATGAGCCTTTTATTTAGCCTATATTAATGTCACATGCGCTAAGTTCTTTAAATGTCTCGTGCGGAGTTGAAAACAAGAACAAGATGGTTCACAGTAAAACAAAAAAGCCAAACCACTCCACAATAACATTTATTCAAATTATGACGCATTTACTATTCAAACCGTATAAGAACTACAGTCCTTATAGGAATATACAGTATTTTATGAATTACTTGCAACGTTATTATGCTCTTTCAGTTGACTCAATGTTGGCCATGCGTTCTTAAGAAAACATTTTAAAATAATTTAACTTACATAGCATCATGGTCGCAATTTGAAATATAAACATTTTTGTTGATATTTCCACCTCTTCTGTTGCGGGTCCTCTCAGTGGGACTGTGTGTGGTTCCTTATAGTATAGTTTTGCGCCTCACCTTTTTTCTTGTCGCAACTGAACAAACCGAGTTTTTTTCTTCCCCTCTCCTCAAGCATGCGCACAGCAACTAGCCCTCCCCCTATTCAATCATTCCAGTTCAGTCAATAAAGTAAAAAACACCAAGCTCCAAGTGCTCATCATCTTGTAAGATATGTTTATCTCAAATGTGGCGGATTATTTGGAGCAGAAAGGATCATGCTGACAGCATCTCACTCTGCACACATTGAGAGAGCTTTCAAAACACACACACACACACACACACACACACACACACACACACACACACACACACACACACACACACACACACACACACACACTTACGGGATTGTGAAATGGTCCTCTCTTAGATACGAACCCCCATCTATACCTACTCATCTAGAACAAAGGACATTTCTCCACCAAGGCAGGAAGCTACCCTATGTCCCTAGGCACAGGTAAACCAGGGGGTACATCTAGGTACTGAAGCCATGCTACTAATTTACTATACTGGAGGGAAATAAGGCAAAGAGTGCCTTGAACAGTGAGTTTCCCCTCCACCAAGCGGAACTCAAAAGTATGTGCCACCACCACCACATGTACCACCACCACAACCACATGTACCACCACCACCACATGTACCACCACCACATGTACCACCACCACCACATGTACCACCACCACCACTACATGTACCACCACCACCACATGTACCACCACAACCACATGTACCACCACCACCACATGTACCACCACCACCACATGTACCACCACCACAACCACATGTACCACCATCACATGTGCCACCACCACCACCACATGTGCCACCACCACAATATGTCCCACCCTGTTATTGGAGCTGTCCATTGAATCTCAAATTGTAACTTTTTCCCTTGTAACTTTCCTGTATGGTTGTTGGTAATGACAGGCTAGCACCAAAGACTGAACTATCACCTACGGTGAATAACCTACCACCATAATTATAGAACTCGGTATGTTGCTGCAAAAGCTCAGAGGGCTGGAGAAGAAACAGGCCAGATGTCCTAATTCAATTACCTGTGAGAAGACAGAGGGGGACTGTGGGAACAGATTCAATAAGATTTTTGAGTCAAAGAAACTAGACCATGTTCACATCCACTAGGCACATTAAAGAAAGAAAGAACTGATTGACCGCATCACATGGCTTTGAAAACATACTTGTGGTATTCATGAACCATTCCTTGTTTTACTGCTGAAAATAACAAAGACGTATGATACCTGAAGGGACATGCGACTAGTCTTGCAACACAGAAAAGGGGTCTCGTGCAAAAAATAAATGTAGGCCTTCGTTAAATGACACTAATACAGTGAACGCAATCTCTCATTCTGAAATAATTCCTAATAATCCATGGTAAGAAATACCACTGACGGGCTAAACATAGCACAATCTGTCCATTCAAGAACAGACAAACGCAACTAAAAAGCCTCAAAAGGTTTAAAAGGTTCTCAAATAACCACCGCCCTCCTCTGTAATTAGTTGCATCACACGAACCAGTGGCAACCTTCAATCAGGCAGCGCAATCAGTGGTCTGTGAATTCCTCCCGTCTAAAAACACAACCAGGGGGCAGGGAGGGGATTCGGACCCCCAGTCTGTGACACATTCCCGGGGGTGAGTGGACTGACTGTGTCCTGGGAGGAATGGGATGGAACTCACCACTCACTAGGATTTGAGCAAACAAGAGCCCTAGCGATTGTTCATACGCATTCCGTCCATGTCCACGCGTTTACTTTGATGAAAAGCCATATCATTTCTACCTGTGAGGTACCCGGTTTTTATTTCATACCAACATTCTGCAACTTCATTTGACTTTTGGGAGAAACGTATAATTCAATGCTACTATGTAAATACTGTAGCCTGGCTCGAGATCTGTTTATGCTTTCTTAGCCAACTCCTCTCTGTCGTGTTGTTTGTCTGACAGTCAGAAGAGTTGGCTAAAGCATATACAGATCTAGAACCTGGCAATAAAGGCTGCTAACTCAGGTCAATTGTATAGAGCACAGAGTCTTACTGAAGCAAAACAAGCATGGCAGTCAGCCATTAACAGCTGGATGGAAATGACATTAGTAGTAAGTGGTGTGTTCTCCTCACCACAAAGCATGGTCAATGAGCTGGAAAGAGGTAGAGAGAGAGAAAGAGGTAGAGAGAGAAATAGGTAGAGGGAGTAAAAGAGAGGTAGAGAGAGTAAAACCGAGAGGGGGGTCTTAAAGTGGATGTGGGGGCTTAATGCAACTGACATCTGGGATTTTACACGTCAATTACAAAATTGACAATGTTCATTTAATGCCCAGCTGTACAAAAGGCAAAGAGAGAGTGAACATTCCGGGCCAGAGTAGTGACAAATGGACGCATTCCAAACCCAGCTGGGACCCATTCCAAACCTGAGAGTGTGTTAAATCTCATCACATCCTAAGCCAGGCTGGGGGCAACATTGGTTCAGGCCAATAACAAGCTCAAAAAAGACCTGTCAAATCTTACAAAGAGGTCTACTTCCACCAAAGACCAGGGTACAAACTGGAAAATGATTGGAAAGAATGTAGATGCAGAGTAGAGGTAGAATGTAGAGGTAGAATAACCTGAAAAAGGTCAGCAAGAAAGCTTTCCTCCTTTTTTCACATTAGACCATGTAAGCAGATAAGTAGGTCAGGTTGGTAAAATAATAATGCATATTACAAGATAAAGTCAAGAACGAGCACACAAGAGCCTTCTCTCTCAACTGTCAGTTTCATGATCACCAAACGCCTCCCTGTGGAGCATTAGGAGAACTACACTCTCAAATTCAGCCGCAAAACTCAAGAGCTTTTTATTTTATTTTATTTAACCTTTATTTAACTAGGCAGGTCAGTTAAGAACAAGTTCTTATTTACAATGACGGCCTATCCCGGGCAAACCCTGGCGACCCTGGGCCAATTGTGCGCCGCCCTATGGGACTCCCAATCATGGCCTGATGTGATGCAGCCTGGATTCGAACCAGGGACTGTAGTGACACCTCTTGCACTGAGATGCAGGGCCTTTTGTGGCGCAGCGGTACAGATGTCTGTGACCCTGAATCATCTCTTGATCCACCTTGGGGGTGTTAGGAGGTACAGTTAATGTAACCATCCACACGCGCAGCAATCTCCTTTTGGAGGGCTTCTACCATCTCCAGCAACATGGCAACCTCCTTGGCCTTGTCCTCTTTGTTTCTGATGAAGTCTTGGATCTTTTTCTCCAAGTCTGAAGCAACAAAGAGAAAATGAAGGCCATGATTAGTCAATTCTTTGAAACAGGTGTGTTACTGCTGGTGTGGAACAAAAGCCTGCACACCCCGTGGCTCTCCGGGATAGGAGTTGGATAGCTCTGTTTTAAAGTCCTGAGACTTACCGTCAATTTGTTGAAATTTTTCTTGGACGTCTTTTGCAACTTTCTCTGCCTCCACAGTAATGTTCTTCAGGCGTTCGTTGGCCACTTCATTATTGGTCTGGTTTGTGTTTCCCGTCTTTAGCCTATCAAACAGCGCAGTCACCTTGTCAAGCCCCTGGCAAATAAGTCAGAGGAGGACAAAAACCCATACCTATTTAACATTATACTCACACTATCACGACATCGCACCAAAGTGGTAAGTGAGTAGTGGTTATCAAGTGGAGACAACGTACCTTCTCTGCGTCAGTAGTGGCACCTATGGCTGCATCTGCATCAGCTTTGGCCTGCTCCACCTGCTCTCTGTTCATCTCGGTCTTGCTCTTCAGAACCTCAATCTCCTCCAGCATCTCTGGAGTTCTAGTAGAGTTCAAGTTAGTCTCTATGTTGTTCAGTTTCTTCTCAATCTGAGGGCAATGACAAATAGATCAAGTTATGAGAAAGAGTCTGATGGATGTTTAGACTAATACAAATACGCACCAGCGGGAATGGGTAGAGAGACAGAGAGAGAGAGAGAGACAGAGAGAGAGTCGGAAGGTGTTAAGAGAGAATGACCTCTTTAATCATCTTGTCCGCCACGCCATTGCTTTCCTTAGCCTTCTCCAGGTCTTGCTCGACCTTGTCCTGTGTATTCTCAGTGTCCGTCATGGTTTTCTTGATATCCGTAACATCAATACCCCTGGTTCTGTCCCTAATGAATTGACAAACGTGGTACGAATATGCTCATTTAGCCTGCAGGTTTGTACAATGTGTTACGCGTATAAAAAACATGGTACTGGCTAACCTGATAGCCTGAGCTTTCTCCAGCAGGTCCTGGGCTGTCTTGGCTTGGTCCTTCAGTTTTTTCAGATCCTCCTTGAAATCAATGAAGTTGGTCAGCACACCCCGGATGTTCTGGATCATGGAGCGGATGTCGTCCGGAGAGCCCGGCAGCTGGATGGCCAGAACAACCTTGACCAAATTCTCTATGTCCTCTGGCGCCACCATCTCATCTGTTAGCAGAGAAGTCGGCCACACAAGTCAAGTCAACAAATCACATTTTTAAGGGATCTTTACATGGAAAGTTCAAGCTTATATCCAGCCAACAATCACACTGACCTGTGAGGTAGTCTTTGACCCTATTGATGAGGTCCTTGGTGTCATTCTTCTCCTTCTTAAACTTCTCCTTGCTGTCAGTGATCTTCTTCTGTAGCTCCTTTGCCTGCTCATGAGTGCCTTGGGTCATCTGTTTGGCCTCATTGATCTGAACAGGAGAGATTGAGACTTGTGTCATATACTATTGTGTATTAAATATATATTTTTCCATTTTAAAGCAGAAATAAGTATTTGGGAACATGCCTTGATCTTGGAGTCCTTTAGTTTTTGGAGCAGGTCGATAAGGTCATTCTCTACTTGCTCAGCTGTTTTTGTGGCATTGTGGCTCACAGGGAAGCTGCCCTTGCACGTAGGACCCCCACATTCTCTCTGTCCCAGGAAGTCTCGACACAGCGCACCCCCACACTCTGATTTGGAGCATTCCTCATCGCCTGGGCCTCCACAGATCTAGGAGGAGCCAAAGAGTGTAACATGGTTTATATCCTGACTACCAAAATGGTGCTGGCAACAAGTGAAACAGACTGCCATTCACGCTAACACATCACTCGATTGATGCATGCAGTGCAAGCACTACAATAAGAGACACTCACGTTTTTGTTGAGTTTGGCCACACTCAGAGCCTTGACCTTCTTCTCCAGCCCCTCCATGTCTCCCAAGATGCTGCAGCTGGACAGATGGTCTTTGATTTCCTGCCGTGTGTCCATGGAGTTCTCCAGGGCCCTCTCGGCCTCCTTCACCTTCTTCTCATCAGCCATGAAGTCTGCATGCTGCTTCCGGATCTTCTCCAGGGCCTCTGGATCCGCATCAAAATAAAAGTCCACACGAATCAGAAACCCTTTACATTTGATCACATTACATTATATAGAGTTGCTCTCTACACACAGTGAAGTTACAGTGAATTCCATTTTATTTTGTAAACAATATGGCCCTATGTACCCTGCATTTCTTTTAGATCTAGAGTTGGAGCCTCGCCGATTTTGTTCCTTAAGTTATCCAACAGCATCTTGAACTCGTGGTGGATGTTGTCGATCTCAGTGTTCAGAAGAGATGATGAGTCCACGATGATGGCGTTGGGGTCTATGGAGTCTTTGAGCTTCCTGTGAGGACGAAAAATGTGTACAGCTCCAAGATTACTGCTAAACGTACAGTGTAAATCAGTTCACCTCATGGCTCAATATTCAGAAATGCTGTTTACATACGAGATTATGACACATAGCTTCTCCACGTCTTTCACCCGAGGTAGCGATCTCCCTGTCAGGTTCCCCAGATAGTCCAGCTTGGAGTGCATCTCTAGCATTCGTTGCAACTGACGACTGTGTCCAGGCTCCAGCTGTTCGCCGTGGGGAGGGATGAAGGTGCGCATCCTCTGGGCGGCACGTTGGACGTCGGTGACGTTGTCCGCCCACAGGACGGCACAGGGGTGGCACGGGAGGCAGGCGGGGAAGACTTGGTCATACCCAGGGGCACACTCATCACAGAAGATGCCCATCACACCAATGCGGCACAGACACTCACCCGTCAATGGGTTGCAGGCGGGGCGGTCGGTACCCTCCATGTTACAATCGCAGGCTACGCAGACGTGATAAGGAGGGAAGGGACAAGTGTCAATCATTATTCTTTTACGGTGAAACACTATTGTCTCTCTTTGTGGTGCTAGAATCTAAAAGATCCAATACTTAGCCATTTGTCAATAATCACTTTTGGCCACAACTTACAAACACACTGCAGGTCAGGGTTCCCAAAGTGATTTTCCCCACACTCATCACACTGTCTTCCTCCAAACTCAGTACGACACTGGCAATGACCAGTCACCTAAAGAGTCAAATATGAAGACTTATATAGTTCGGACAAACACATATCTCATTGTACCTTGCTTTGACATAGAATAGTATAGAACACTGTCAGGTCCATAATTATTGGCAACCCTGATAAAGATGAGCAAAGAAGACTGTATAAAATCAATAACACAAATTCTGAGCTATATTGTATGCTACATTTTATTATTGTTATTTTATTGTACACTAATACAATTGCTCAGATAAAGGGATTTTGTTTAAAGGGGAGGTCCAGTCAAAAACGTGATTTCTCTGTGTTTTATAGACTCTGAGCATACAAAATAATAGTAACACTCGTAGTATCAAGTTGCACCCCCTGCCTTTTGTCCTCAGAACAGCCTTAATTTGTTGGGGTATGGACTCTTCAAGGTGTCAAAATATTCCACAGGGATGCTGGCCCATGTTGACTCCAATGCTTCCCACAGTTGTGTCAAGTTGCCTGGATGTTCTTTGGGTGGTGGACCATTCTTGTTACACGTGGGAAACTTGAACATGAAAAACCCAGTGGCGTTGCAGTTCTTGACACAAACCGGTGCGCCTGGCACCTACTACCATACCCCGTTCAAAGGCACTTAAATCTTTTGTCTTGCCCATTCACCCACTGAATGGCCCACATAAACAATCCATGTCTCAATTGTCTCAAGGCTTAAAAATCCTTCTTTATCCTGTCTACTCCTTTTCATCTAAAATTATTTAAGTGGATTTAACAAGTGGCATCAATAAGGGATCATAGCTTTCACCTGGATGTTCCTAATGTTTTGTACACTCAGTGTATATTTAAGCAATAAGGCACGAGGTGGTGTGGTATATGGCCAATATACCACGGCTAAGGGATGTTCTTCGGCACGACGCAAAGCTGAGTGCCTGGATACAGCCCTTAGAAGTGGTATATTGGCCATATACCACAAACCCCAGAGGAGGAGCCTAACGGGAAGGATGTGTTAGCTGTTTTTGGCAGAGAGGAGGGGGAAATCTCTGTTGTTGGTCTATTAACTTATAACACCTGGTGAAGAAAATGAAACCCAGCCAAACAAACTGAAATTGCAGGCGGTCTTTTCAAACAGAACATACACTAAAAGTGCATTATCATCATTTTCACAATGTTATTCCAACCTCAGCGTGGAAATATACACTGAGTGTAAACAACAGGAACAATGAATGTTCAACAGGAACTGACCAGTTGAATCCAGGTATGATCCCATTATTGATGCCACTTTAAATCAGTGCAGATGAACGGACGGAGACAGGTTAAAGAAGGATTTTTAAGCCTTGAGACAATTGAGAAATGGATTGTGTGTGTGTGCCATTTAGGCCATTATTTAAATGTCTTTGAACGGGTTTATGGTAGTAGGTATCAACAGTCGCTCAACAGTTTCCCGTGTGTTTCAAGAATGGTCCACCATCCAAAGGACATCCAGCCAACTTGACACAACCTTGTAGAGTCCTTGACCCAATGAACTGAGGCTGTTCTGAGGGCAAAAGGTGGTGCAACTCAATATTAGGAAGGTGTTCGTAATGTTTTGTACACTGTATATAAAACACAGGAAAATCGTATTTTTGACCTCCCCTTTAAACAAAATCTCTCTTTGAGCAATTGTATTAGTAAACTATAAAATATAATTTCCCCAAACAATGTGGAGCATACAATATAGCTCAGTATCTGAACTATTATTTTATGCAGTCTTTTTTGCTCATCTTTAACTTCTTATGGCTGCAGGGGCACTATTGAGTAGCTCGGATGAGAGGTGCCCAGAGTAAACGGCCTGCTCCTCAGTCTCAGTCGCTAATATATGCATATTATTATTAGTATTGGATAGAGAATACTCTGAAGTTTCTGAAACGGTTTGAATGATGTCTGTGAGTATAACAGAACTCATATGACAGGCAAAAACCTGAGAAGAAATCCAAACAGGAAGTGAGGTTGGTATATTTTCAACCCATTCCCTATTGAAATCACATTGGGATATGAATGAAGATTCACTTCCTAGGGCTTCCACTAGATGTCAGCTGTCTATAGAAACAAGGCTTCTACTGTGTTGTGGGACTGAATAAGAGGGGAATGAGTCAGCTTACTGGCAGAGAGCCATTTCCTGGTCACACGCATAGCACATGATATCTTCCTGCGCTCCGTTCCTCCTCAAGACACAAAGCAATTTTCCGGTTGGAACTTTATTAAAGATTTATGATAAAAACATCCTAATGATTGATTCTGTACTTAGTTTGAAATGTTTCTTCGACTTGTAATATAACTTTTTGAAGTTTTTGTCGACCAGAACCAGATGTACCAAACAAACTAACAAAAGCAGCTAATTGGACATGAATAACTGACATTATCGAACAAATCAAGCATTTATTGAGGACCTGGGATTCCTGAGAGTGCATTCTGATGAAGATCATCAAAGGTAAGGGAATATTTATCATGTAATTTCTGGTTTATGTTGACTCCAAAATGGCGGCTAATTGTATTATATTTCTGAGCATCGTCTCAGATTATTGCATGATTTGCTTTTTCCGTAAAGTTTTTTAAAAATCTGACACCGCGGTTGCATTAAGGAGAGGTATATCTATAATTCCATGTGTATAACTTGTATTATCATCTACATTTATGATGAGTATTTCTGTTGAATCGATGTGGCTATGCAAAATCACTGGACGTTTTTTGGTACTAGTGAACGTAACGCGCCAATGTAAACTCAGATTTTTGGATATAAATATGAACTTTATCAAACAAAACATACATGTATTGTGTAACATGATGAAGATCATCAAAGGTTAGTGATAAAAATTAATCTCTATTTGTGCTTTTTGTGACTCCTCTCTTTGGCTGGAAAAATGGCTGTGTTTATTCTGTGGCTTGGTGGTGACCTAACATAATCGTTTGTGGTGCTTTCACTGAAAAGCATATTTGAAATCGGACTCTGGTGGGATTAACAACAAGATTACCATTAAAATGGTATAAGATACATGTCTGTTTGAGGAATTTTAATTATGAGATTTCTGCTGTTTTGAATTTGGCGCCCTGCACTTTTTAACAAGGTTGCCAATCATTTTGGACCTGACTGTATACAGTTGAAGTCGGAAGTTTACATACACCTTAGCCAAATACATTTAAACTCAGTTTTTCACAATTGCTGACATTTAATCAGAGTAAAAATTCCCCGTCTTAGATCAGTTAGGATCACCACTTTATTTTAAGAATGTGAAATGTCAGAATAATATGTCAGAAGTTTACATACACTCAATTAGTATTTGGTAGCATTGAATTTTCCAAGCTGTTTAAAGGCACAGTCAACTTAGTGTATGTAAACTTCTGACCCACTGGAATTGTGAAATTATAAGTGAAATAATCTGTCTGTAAACAATTGTTGGAAAAATGACTTGTGTCATGCACTAAACTTCCCGACTTGAACCGCATCTTTATTTATCCATTATCCAAGTATGTAAAATGAAGTGCTAGGGAGTATAGAGGCCATGCCTTGTCACAGTGGTTATTGAAGGAGTTAGCAGGGTCACATTTGCACGGTTGGCACCCGGACTCTCCCTGAATGTTCCAGAAGCCGGTGGCACACTCGTCACACAGCGTGCCCACCGCGCCCGCCCGACACGGGCACTGACCCGTCAGCGGGTCACAGAAACACGGGCTGCCCAGAGGGCACTGGGTCACATCCGTTCCCTGCCGGTCACAGGAGCACTCTGGGGAATACGCAAACAAAAATAAAGACCGTAAAACACACATAAATAGCCACATATCATATCCAAACAGCCATGAGATTTGATGACGATTTTGATACTGTGTGTCCCTGCTATACCTTTGCAGTCCTGGGCCAGTGCGTCTCCATAGTAGCCAGGCTTACAGCTCTGACAGCGGGGTCCCTGGGTGTTGTGGAGGCAACGCAAACACTCGCCCGTCACACTGTCACACGCGTCACTGTCAGCAGGGTCGATGTTGTTGTTACAGAGACACTCTTCGCAGCCGCCACCCGGCGCGGTCAGGTCGCCGTAGAAACCAGCGGAGCAGGCATCGCAGCGGAGACCTGAATGGAATGTGGGCGGGGAGGGAAACGTGGTTCAAAGGTCAGTATTGAGCAGTCAAACTAGCCAGTAGTTTTCATCAAATGTTGAAAAGAGTGCACATGCAGAAACACACAAACACACCTGTGTGTCCAGCCAGGCAGTCACAAGTTAGGCTACCAGACTCTGGGCCCTTGTTGCAGGTGCTGGCAAAGAACCGTCCACTGGACTGAGTGTCAGGACACAGACAAGGCTTACAGGGCTCCCTGGAGACTGGGTCACCAAAGTAACCCTCCACACAGCTGGAGCAACCAAACACACAACATTCAATTGTTCAGTCTGATTGACACTGTGTGCACTGCACACTGGCAGATATGTGACTGTAGAAAGAATGATAATCAGAGGAGTCGGCACACGTAGATATGGAACCAGGCTATAGATATGGGTTGATTCTAATAGGGAAATGAATAAACGAATGAAAGGGCCTTCACCTCTCACAATTGTATCCGGTGGAGTGCTCCCTGCAGTCCAGGCAGGCTCCAGTGTCCTGGTCACACAGTTCAGCCAGGCCGTTGCACTTACAGGGCCGACACAGTGGGAAGCCGTAGTACCCAGACAGGCAACGATCACAGCGTCGCCCGCCCACCTCCATACGACACGGACACTGACCTCTGACCTGGTCACACAGCTCCGCCACTGCACCGCGACGGTCACACTCACAGGCTGGAGGAGGGGAGGTGGGATGGAGAGAGAGAGAATATCTTCTCTTGTTCAGGAAAAGGTTTGGTCACAATCAAAACACAACAAAGACCTCACAGCATCTTTTCAAACACACACACACACACACACACACACACACACACACACACACACACACACACACACACACACACACACACACACACACACACACACACACACACACACACACACACACACACACACACACACACACACACACACACACACACACACATATATATACACAAGGCATGGCCTCTATACTCGCTAGCACTCCATTTTACATACTTGGGTAATGGATAAATAAAGATGCGGTTGAAGTCTGGAAGTTTAGTGCATGACACAAGTATATATATATATATATATTATGGTATGTAACCATAGGAAGCCGTTGTCATGGTGACATACGTGCACAGCCGTTGGGTCCGAAGCCGAAGTTCAGGGGGGCGCAGGAGTCACAGCAGCGGCCAACCACGTTGGCCTTGCACTCACAGAGCCCTCCGAATTTACTGCAGTAGGGGCCATGAGAACCCTGGATGTTACACCTGCAAACTGGAGACACAGGTGGCTTTTTTCAAAGTCTCTTACCTTCGCTCAGGGCTCAGAGCTCAGAGCTAGCTGAAAACAAGTGCTGATTTCTGTTGCCAGAATAACTATATACCCACAGTGTACACTGTGATAGCGTAGAGATGTTGCTTAGTGTAGGCCAGGCTTTACTCACGCATGGCACCGTTGTGTATGCGAGCCGACAAGCTTCCAATGAGGCCATAACACACATCAGGCAGGGTCTCCTGCTCAGCAGCCAACTCAAAACAGCGGAATCTTCTGAACGAGTCCAGCTCACTCTGTGAACAGAAGTCCTGCACAGACTCCATCTTAGGGATCAGACCCATCTAGAAACAGGAAGTTGATGGGTTTAACCAGGGTACCTCAGAAGACTACATCTCCCATGACAAATGATATTCTGATAGAAATGATAAGGCGATGGTATTCTCACTGAGTCGACGAGGGTATGTGAGCTGGACTGAGGGTTAGAGTTGGGCTGCTTCCTAAAAGTGATGTCCACATAATATCTTCTTCCCGCGTTCAGACACACAGGCGTATCCAAAATGGCAACCCTGGGGACAAACACACAATCATAATGTTGTCAGACTTAGGGGTAAATACTGCACAATTCACCTCGGGTGTGACCTCAGGTTGATATTGGTGATATACTATGTTAATGAGTGCAGTTGTCTTTTACCTGGCAGCCCCAGGTATGGTGAGGGTTTTCTCCCCTTTCGGGCTAGTGGGACAACCTCCGTCACCAGCCAATAATGGAACAATGCTCACAGAGGCCATCCAGTCATCTGGCGACTTCAGAGACCAAAGTAAGCACAGTGTCCAACTTTGAGGGCACAATAAATATAAGCTCAAACTCACACAGAAATGATTTCACACGAAGACACATCAACACTTACAGTGTGTTTCCATGGTTTCAGATTTCGTTGCCCTCACCTCTGGTTCATAGCGGATGACTAGATGGTAGTCGATGGACGCTGGGAGGTTGTCCACAGTGAACCTAAGCCCAGCACCATCCAGGACCCGCACGAATCCTGGGCCGGTCCAAGTGATTGGTACATCTGGTGTCCTCTCCCGGGGCACAATCTGGAGGGCTGAGCCTGGGTCCAGGGGAATGGACCTCTGATGGAAAGAAACCCAGTGTTAGTTACTAATTAGTACTATGCCAGTACTGTGTAAGTAAGGTATTGAGCCATTGCTAGTACCTGTCCCTGTCTTCTCCTCCTGGCTTGTCTTTTGCTTCTCCTGGTCAGGACCAAGCGGCCATTTTGATATTTGATGTCATAGCCCTGCTGTCTGTAGTATTCCTCACACACAGGCAGGTCGGTGGGTTTCAACTGGGGGAGGAACACACACAGACATCAACTTAGTGTTTTTGAATTGCTGCCAAAATCCAATATCAAAAGTTTGACACTGAAGCTTTCCATCCACAGCCATTTTCCACAATGCTGGAGGTCAAATGTCATACTCAGGCCTCACCAGAGGGGAGGAGCTTTTTCCCTCCAGTGGGGCAGCGTTCTCTGCCTCGTACAGGTAGTAGTCTAGAGCAGCCAGGAAATGTCCCGGGGCAGGATCACCACAGCTCCGGCCCACCATGTTTGGCAGGCACTGACACTGGCCGTCCAATGAAGAGCACCTGTGGACATAACAGACAGGGAGATACAGCCAATCAGGTTGGACAAGGGAGCAAGACAGAACATGCTTAGCCTGGGGTGTATTCTGTTTCAGAGGTGAAACGTTCAGAATGTTTACATAGAAATGTATTGAGTAGGACAGATGGGATTGATGAGGAGTGTTTCACCTCACTGAAAAAAAAAACAGGTGCTACGTCAGTTAAGTGAAGTAAAGGTCTAGTGTGGCCTAGGTATTCTAGTGGTCTAGGCAGCTGCTTCCAGTGCACATGTACTGCTGCTGGGTTCAAATCTGTCCCACTGCTATTTCGGCACACTCTTCTCCATCTTTCAGCTCTGTCCAAGACATATATATAACTTTTGTTATTGACCAAATACTTATTTTCCACCATAATTTGCAAATAAATTAATTAAAAATCCTACATTGTGATTTTCTGTCATCTCTTTAAGTGGGAGAACTTGCACAATTGGTGGCTGACTAAATACTTTTTTGCCCCAATGTATGTAGATATTCCATAAAAAATCAGCCGTTTCCATCTACAATAGTCATTTACAACATTAACAATGTCTACACTGTATTTCTGATACATTTTATTTTATTTTAATGGACAAAAAATGTGCTTTTCTTTCAAGAACAAGCACATTTCTAAGTGACCCCAAACTTTTGAACCGTAGTGTATATATATAGTAAGTAACTGTATAGATTTCTATGAAATATGACCTATAATGAATTAAAATATGAGTGAAATTGTGAGATTTTCACTGGACAGCCACTTTAAGAAGTCATTATGTACTGTACAATGATGTTTTACACACGTGCTGCTGTAGGCTCCTCCATGGTCACAGTCACAAGGTGAGCAGGTGTGTACAGTGTTCCCCAGACCCCAGTAACCTGGCTAGAGAGAGAGCGAGACAGCAAGAGCGAGATAGAGTGAGAGAGATCAATCAGGTCGTTGGTGGCAGTAAGTTTATGGTGAGAGCTAAATCAAAATAAATGTGGCAGAAAGAAGCAACTCCATCGCTACAACACTGGTTGTCATGGACACATGATCCTACCAGACATTGGTCACACAGGGGTCCCATGGCGAGGCGTTGACATACACACTGGCCCGTCACCTGGTCACATGGGTAGGGGGTCAGGACACTACCCAGGGAGTTACACCTGCATCCTAAACACAGAGGAGCAATCAGAGAGAGGGGATGAACCACAGGGAGGCCAGCATAGATATAGAATGAGTCAAGCAGATCTGGCTCTTGGTAAAGATTCTTACTCTGGCAGCCAGTGGGGTCCTCCTGGCTGAACCCGTAGAAGCCAAATTTACAGCGATCACACCTGTCCCCCGCCACGTTCTCCTTACACACGCAGCGGCCCGACACGGGGTCACACAGGCCGTTATCCAGGGACCCCGTCAGGTCACAGTCACATGCTGGAGCAGAGGGAGCCAATGAGATCCACCGTTAGAACAGGATGGAGAGAGATTGAATGACGTCATCGTTGCACAGCTTCATGTAGGATGACATCACTGCAGGCGTCTATTGACTGCACTTCATGGGAGTAGTACAAGACTTACAGGGACAACTTCATATAAATCATTGGCAGATTATTTGCCAAGACCAAAAACCCAATCTAGATCTAAACCTGCTAGAAGCTGACTTACAGATACAGCCCCGAGGGTCTTCCATGGAGAGCTGGGGGTCCTGATAGAGATAGGGTCGGCAGCGTTCACACTGGGGACCCATGCGGTCGTGTCGGCAGCCGTCACACACCCCCCCGCTGACCCCCCCACTGGCCTGGTACTGGTCTATGTCGAAGTGACACGTCTCCGAATGACCGTGACAGTTACACCCTAAGTGAAGAAACAAACACCAATGTAATACTTATACGATGTAATACACTCCCAATTATACTATTTTCCACATAAGCATCTCGGGTTTGAATTCCAGTCAATTCATGCATAAACACCAGTCAAATAGTAAATAGCCCATTAAAAGTGCATTACTTCTGCAGACATGTGGGTCAGATTGGGCGGCCGGCCTCCAGGGGACATCGTTGTAAAAGTCCTGGCATCTCTCACAGTTTGTGCCCACAGTGTTGTGTTGGCATACACAGCGCCCGTGAATCTAAGAGAGCAAGATCAGAGATATACGGCGGTAAACAATACTCGAAGAAACCAAAAGAGAAAGAAGAAGAAAAAAACCCGTTCAGGATTCAATGTGGCCATTATGGATACAGTACAACTGCTACATTCCCTTTCTGCGCCATTCTCACCACGCCAGGCTCATTTAAGACGTCACCCCGGGTGCCATCCACGGGCATACACATGCTGGCATGGCCATTACAGAAGCAGCTGCCGCGCACCACCATTTCGTACAGGGCATAGTAGTACTTCTCCTGAGGGTTCCTCTTCTTCCGCCCCAGTAGGGTGTCACCCAGGGTGAACAGATGGGTGAAGTTGACCCGCAGGTTGGTCAAGGTGATCTGCTCTGAAGGGGAGAACATTTCAAATGGGTGAAAGTGTGTGTGTGTTTTTATTTTTAAAATATATGTATAATTCTACATTGTTCCACCGATGGTAATAATGCAATGAAAAGTATGGGAGCTGTGTCTAACCTTGAATATGGGGAGCATATGGGTTCTCTATGTCAAAGCTTGGATCTAGAGCCTTCAACACCACCTGCAATGGAATCACAGATATGTGCCATAAGTTTGGTTATTGCGTTTTACATGTGTGTGTGTGTGTGTGTGTGTGTGTGTGTGTGTGTGTGTGTGTGTGTGTGTGTGTGTGTGTGTGTGTGTGTGTGTGTGTGTGTGTGCCACTCTAGATAAGTGTCTGCTAAATGACCAAAATGTGAACGCGTGTGTGTTTTTGTATCTCGCCTCTCCGTCAGTAGATGGCTCTGAGGCGGAGTATCTGCTGTCGCAGACGACGTCATCGGTGCTGTCAGCAGGCCCCTGTGAGACCCCAGGGAAGTGGGAGGCACAGTCCTCAGCAAAGTAACGGAACACCTTCCAACTGTACCCGTAGTCTTTGGACCTCTCCACCAGCATGGCGGCAGGACGGAAACTCTTCAAGGTCAACAAAAGGAAATATTAGCACACCGCAGGAAGTGGCAGTGCAGACAGAGCGAAAATGGTTAAGAACACTGTGTTATGGTTTGGCTGTGAGAGGTCTTAGACAAGGGGTGTTAGATACCTTGAAAGTGAGGACGAGATGGCTGAACTGGAACAGAGTCTCCAGATCCAGCCGGATACTGACTTGATGAACCCCTACAGTTATGGATGGATAGTGGTATCAGTGAATGTTGTAAGAATACATTTACTGGTGTCAAGGACAAGGTCTTTTGTATCAGGTGTAGTCCAAAAGTCCCTAAAAAGGGATTTCCCATAGCTGTCATCGTATAGCTCTAGCCGAGCCATTCTTAAGGTGTTGGAGCATTCTTGCTCACCTCTTGATATGATCCGACTTGGTTTAAATACATGCGTCAAATACTTTCAAGTGATGCAGTTCGCCCTGTCGGTACTCAGGCTAAAGCTCACCTCAAAGGCCTGGCTATCATACAAACAACATCTGGAGCGAGACCCACCGTTCTCAGACTGCCACCACTTCATCTTGCGCTCAGGGCCAAAGGTGGTGATGACGTTCTCAATCTGGTGGCTGTTTTGGTTGTTGTAGAGGTTGTAGGGCTGCCTGGAGTCACATTTGAAACACTTCTGCTCATCCTGAGAGAGACAAAAAGGGACATTTTCCATTTTGTTACTCAAAATAAAAGAGTGGTTTTACACATCTAATTGGTTTGTCATGGCAACAACTCCAATAACTGAGTGAGCGATTAAGTTGCAGTTTTTGTTCTACAATTAGTTCTTAACTGCCCCCCAAAAAAAGGAGGCAGTATTTTACAAACAAACGTAACTTATAAAGCCATAAGACCACAAATCATACAAAAGTGTATGGAACTTCCTTGCGATGGTAGGCGTGTGAGGACAAGGATTCACAAACACTGGAATAATCCCATTAAATCAACTCAGTCAGACAAGGTATGAACCAGAGGGCACCTTAAGACTCTACAGTTGTTCACAACTGTCAATCGGTAGTTAGAGAACAACATTTGTCATGCATCTGTTCTGACTAACTAATAAGAAATTGAATCAAATAAAATAACCAAAATGAACTAGAAAATGACATGCAAAAGAGGAACACACCCCACAAACCTATCACCCTGTCAAGGGAGAACTGGGGGAAGAGCTGCGAGAGAGAAAAGGATAAGTAGAAGGAGGGACAGAAAGTGAGAGAGAAAGGCAGAGTGAAAAAGACAGAAAATTGAAGGGGAAGCAAGAGGACTATACACGCAATCATCATAGCGAGAGCAGAAAAATTAGTCCCAGAGCATGTTCAGGGAAAAGACAGGTAATGACCTATAAATGTAGCAGATCAAGACACGTCTGCAGTATGAGGCATTTTAAGGGCGAGCCACAGAGCTGTCAATCAAACGGAGAGAGTTGTTCTAAAACAACACTTTATATACTATTCTAACCTTCAACGTCTGGCTTAAAGCCTGTTGAAATTCTGTAAATAATACTGACCAGGTTTGGGTATGTTACTTTCGAAATGTAATCAGTTACAGTTACTAGTTACCACGTTTTTTCAAAATCTGATAGTTACTTTTGGATAATTTTTTCCCTTAAGAGGCAATAGAAGACAAAAAGGATCCATCAAACGCCTTTGGTTTGTCATCATAGCGGTCGCTGACTTGTGGTCAGACTCACCCAGGTGAAATAAACTTACACTTGCAAACTTTTTCAATGCTGAGCCACATTTCATAGAGAAAACTAAGGCGTCAATGTATTTATTTTTTCTCGCAAACATCCTTTTTGAATTTAAAAGTAATCAAATAAGTAATCATCTAGTTTTGTAAAGTATCTGTAATCTGATTACCGTATTTGTTGCTGGTAAATTCACTGATGAACGTTACAGTTTTTTGTAATCAGGTTACATGTAATCAGTTACTCCTCAACCCTGGTACTGGCAAGCCTGATGTCTTTTTGAGTGGGATCACAACTATAGTACCTGCACGCGTTTGTCAATCTGTCTGTCTGCGTTTGTGGAACATCTCTGTTAGGACATTACTACTGTGTACAGAAAGACAGGTAAACATATGGAGACAACACTGCCTTCAACACCACGTCTCTACTTTGTATTTAGGAACGGCGCACCACAGAGCTAAGTCCTGACCTCCAGGTATCCGAGGATGCAGTAGTTCTGGGGCCCGTTCCGTCCACAGGTGGAGGAGGCGGAGAGCTGGGCAGCGCGGCCCACCATCAGGTCCCCCAGCTGGGGGTGGCAAGAGTTGACATCACAGTCTTCCTGGAGGAGGGCCCCGGGTACCAGCACTGGAACAGAGAAACTGAACTGTCAGAGGCGTCAAGAAAGTAAAAATGTTCGAATCCTTTTCTTTCGCTTTAATCTGTTTCGTGTTTGTTTATAGATGATAGATTAACACTAAATGTAAGACAGGATTCCGAATGAAAAAGTATGATGTCAAGGCTGCACTATAATAGCTAGATTATGGAAGATAATATTATGAGCATTGTGCTATTTGTTTTGGAAGGGTTTAAGCCCTATGCTCACAAATGAACAGCATAGTGAACGAGACAAAAGGATAGACGATTTGACTATAATTACAGTATGTGTAAGCTGTCCATATGTAAACATTACAGGTCATTATTAAAGACTTGTGTGCTGTTGATTATATCCAGACACTGTGATCATACACAAGCCAGATGTTGTTCTTCTTTTCATTTTCTAAGTAAACATTTTAAGTAAATTACAAATTGTTTTAAAGACATGCAGTCTTCGATGGGGCCTTTACAAAAATACATATTTTATTCAACAGAAATAAAAACGAATTTTAAAAAACTAAAATAATACAACTTCATAAGACGACCAAAGTCACTTTTTATAACACTCAACATTTCTACTTGACAATAGTAAAGTTGTCCATACATGACTGAAATGATATCCACCATTTTGAATATTAGGGAAAATATGCTAATAAAAATGTCTCCCGCTAGACAAAGCAAGTGCCAGCAAGTGGAAGTATTCTCCATCGGTGTGCAGCAAGTGATCACACGCTTGTGGAAAAGAGGACTCATGGACTATAATGGCAAAGAGATTCTTCCTGCCAAAAAACAAGACAGTTTAATCCTGCCCCTGTTGAAACAAATAGCTCTGAGGATCTGTTTTTTCCCTTTTCTGCTACATGTGATTTGCCTGTCATCAATTCAAATAGTGCCAAAGGAAGGTGCATGCGACTTACACACGAGCAGGAACAGAGAAACCATCCTGCAGGTCGTTGGCTGCCAGACCTACTGAGTGGTAGAAAACAACCCAGAGTGTGAAAACACAATATATTTCCTAGATATTACTGCACTGTTGGAGCTAGAAACATAAGCATTTCCAATAAACATTGATTTGACTTTGAAGACAGAGTCACCATGTTCAGTTCACTTGGACCCAGATTAAGCCTTTTCCCTGACAAAGAAGCAACACTCAATAGAGATGCTCTAATGGAGGTGCTATTTAGTCCAAGAATGAACAAGGGTCCAGTGAACCAGGCCAAAGTGGTTATCACTGTCAAGGAGAAGGGAGGGAGAGGGTCTGTCAAAATGTAATTAGTCAGGTCTTGGTCATAGGTCAGACATTGAACAACACATGAACTGCTGAAATGAACAGAGTTTTTTTTATTTTTAAACAGAGACTTGGAGTGGAGAGTTCATGTTCTGGACCTTTCTACCAGTACAAGTAGGTGAGGGTATTCACGTTATCACAGATAAATCAAGGTTTCACCAACATGCTGATAAATAGGTCCAGACATGCTGGGCAGGCCATTATTTTGGCTATCATGGCTATGCCCATATAGGATGACAACGCCCCCATCCACAGGACACGAGTGGTCACTGAATGGTTTGATGAGCACGAACATTATGTAAACCACATGCCATGGCCATTTCTGTCTCCAGATCTCAACTCAATTGAACACCTACAGTATGAGAGACACCAAATGATGGAATTACTCGTGGATGAATGGTGTCACATCCCTCCAATAGAGTCCCAGACACTTGTATCTATGCCAAGGTGCATTGAAGCTGTTCTGGCTCGTGGTGGTC
Organism: Oncorhynchus keta; assembly: GCF_023373465.1. Lineage (NCBI taxonomy): Eukaryota > Metazoa > Chordata > Actinopteri > Salmoniformes > Salmonidae > Oncorhynchus > Oncorhynchus keta. The sequence continues at coordinate 8,306,999 of NC_068442.1, forward strand.
CAACACCCTATTAAGACACTTTATCTTGGTGTTTCCTTTATTTTGGCAGTTAACTGTATATTGTAACAGCAAGATAATCCTGCAGCAACAGGATTTGAACGTTTAGTCCAAAAGGTTACTTGATCGGTGGTTAGGCTATTAGCTGGACAAAAGTAGGCTGCATGAAAAGTGCAATGCTGTTTAACACATGAAACTGTGTGTTAGTGTGGGTTTTCAGTGAATTTATGTAAATCATCTGCATTTGCTGCAGCGCAGGAAAATTCTCAACACCAGAAGAGTGATCAAATGAATAATCCTAAACCACCACATGTTTAGGCAATGTATTGTAAACACAACGTGGCTGCAACAGTCAAGTTTACACATACCACAGAAGCCATTTGCTTCATCAGGAAATATTCCGATCGTTCTGGTGATGTGATATTAGCTGGGCTGCAAATGCCTGTTGGTGGTGTGACTGATTTGACCGTCTCCCTAATTGTATGGGCTACTTTTCTCACATCGTGGGTCGTATAGCCAATTCACAATGGGAGACTTTCAATGCATGGCAGCAAAATAATACGCCCCAGGGGACTACATTGGAATGTTCAATGCCGTATATCACTGTTCCCTGCAAAAGTGAACCCTCAAGGGAGGAATGAACCTCAATGGGAATGTATGGGCCTCAAGAGATAGTATGAGGATTTACTCTTAGGCTATGCTTCGACTTGCATCGTGGAACCAATCCATACAGTAACTCAAATCTCAGGTGAAAAACAGTCGCTAGAATTTAACGTAAAGCCAGCTCACCAACATAATGGAGCTGACATTGCCTGAATGCACATCAAAACAGTCATTTAACATCACATATAAAAGATTGTTGGCAATAACGTAGGTTTTAATGGACAGTATACTGTAGAACAAAGTATGTAGATATTTCCTCGGGCATTATGTTATCGCTAATTGCATGAAAACAGAATATGGTTTTCCATATGATCTTCTCCAACAGCGAGAATCGAATGAATGTCCCACAAAAGCCCTCACAGAGGCAGTGAAACGTCTTATCTCAAATACATCACACCAAATGACTGCCAACAACTCAGGAGAAAATAGTATGAAACCTAGATTTGAGATCTATGGGATACCGATATTTGATAAGTGATCTACTGCACCAGATTTGCCTCAAGCCAATTTCCCAATAGAGTATCTGATAAAAAAGAGGGATGATTCAAGAACAAAACGCATGTCCCATTCAAAGCTTATTACAGATCAGTATCATAAGATCGGTGCAACGTTACAGTAGCTTTCTCATATCATAACGCAGACAGTAGTAGTACTTACAGTATGAGCAGTCTTTCCTGTACGCTTCCAGAATCAGCGCTTACCTGCTCCAGACCCTGACTGTGATTAGAGCGGTAAATGACATGGAGTCTCAGCATGTAAGAGCACACCTGAGCACCATACAGAGAGAAAGAGGGAGAGAGAGAGAGAGAGAGAGAGAGAGAGAGAGAGAGAGAGAGAGAGAAAGAGCAGGCCAAACGAAGCCCTCGGGTGTGCAAGTGAAGGAGAAGAAGGATTAGGTTTCATTCAAAGCTGACACATCCCTCTCTGAGTTATAGCTGAGGTACAGTACAGCAAGGGGGAGGGATTTACCTGGACAAAGACATGGAACACAGAGTGCACACAGAGTTACTGAGGTATGCTCACCTTCCCTGGATGTAGTACAGTATGAGTTACTGAGGTATGCTCACCTTCCCTGGATGTAGTACAGTATGAGTTACTGAGGTATGCTCACCTTCCCTGGATGTAGTACAGTATGAGTTACTGAGGTATGCTCACCTTCCCTGGATGTAGTACAGCATGAGTTACTGAGGTATGCTCACCTTCCCTGGATGTAGTACAGCATGAGTTACTGAGGTATGCTCACCTTCCCTGGATGTAGTACAGCATGAGTTACTGAGGTATGCTCACCTTCCCTGGATGTAGTACAGCATGAGTTACTGAGGTATGCTCACCTTCCCTGGATGTAGTACAGCATGAGTTACTGAGGTATGCTCACCTTCCCTGGCTGTAGTACAGTATGAGTTACTGAGGTATGCTCACCTTCCCTGGATGTAGTACAGTATGAGTTACTGAGGTATGCTCACCTTCCCTGGCTGTAGTACAGTATGAGTTACTGAGGTATGCTCACCTTCCCTGGCTGTAGTACTAGTACATTCTAGTTTCTTTACTTTTATGTTGGTGTGGTTCCCAATCAGAGGCAGCTGTCTATCGTTGTCTCTGATTGGGGATCATATATAAGTTGTCCTTTTTCGTTTGGGTCTTGTAGGTAGTTATTTTCTGTTTAGTGTCTACACTTGACAGGACTGTTTCGGTTTTCACTCTTTGTTATTTTGTTCGAGTGTTTTGAGTAATACATTTATCATGAACACTTACCACGCTGCGCTTTCTGACGAGAGACGTGACAGAACTACCCACCACAAAAAGACCAAGCAGCGTGGTCAGGAGGAATGGACGTGGGAGGACATTTTGAATGGGAAAGGATCCTGGACGTGGGAGGAGATCCTGGCTGGGAGGGATCGCCTCCCATGGGAGCAGACGGAGACAGCAATTTTACAAGGGGTGGGGCAGCACACAGGGAGATTGGCGGAGACAGGGTTTAGACCTGAGCCAACTCCCCGTGCTTACCGTGGGGAGTGTGTGACTGGTCGGGCACCGTGTTATGCGGTGATGTGCACCATGTCTCCAGTGCGCAGTCACAGCCCGGTGCGCTATATTCCAGCTCCTCGCATTGGCCAGGCTAGAGTAACCATCCAGCCAGGACGGGTTGTGCCAGCTCTATGCTTGAGACCTCCAGTGCGCCTCCATGGCCCAGTGTATTCGGTGCCTGCTCCACGCACCAGGCTTCCAGTGCATCTCTCCAGTCCTGTGAGACCTGTTCCGGTTCCACGTACCAAGCCTCCAGTATGTCTCCCCAGCCTGGTAAGCCCTGTGGCAGCTCCACGCACCAGGCTTCCAGTACGTCTCCTCAGTCCGGTGAGACCTGTTCCGGCTCCACGTAAGAAGCCTCAGTGATGATCCATGGTCAGAAGCCTCCAGTGATGATCCATGGCACGGAGCCTCCAGTGATGATCCATGGTCCGAAGCCTCCAGTGATGATCCATGGCACGAAGCCTGTAGTGATGATCCATGGCATGAAGCCTCCAGTGAAAATCCATGGCATGAAGCCTCCAATGATAATCTATGGCCCGGAGCCTCCAATGATAATCTACGGCCCGGAGCCTCCAGTGAAGATCCATGGCACGAAGCCTCCAAAAAAAATCATATTTGGAAGCTTTCGAAATAACATGCCTGGTACAATATTCAAATCATAAAAGGAATACTGCCACCTGCTGGACAACATCAAAAAGTTTTTGTTCTTGGTCCATGGCCCGGAGCCTCCAGTGATGATCCATGGCACGAAGCCTCCAGTGATAATCCATGGCCCGGAGCCTCCAGTGATGATCCATGGCACGAAGCCTCCAGTGAAAATCCATGGCACGAAGCCTCCAATGATAATCCATGGCCCGGAGCCTCCAGTGATGATCCATGGCACGAAGCCTCCAGTGAAAATCCATGGCACAAAGCCTCCAGTGAAAATCCATGGCACGAAGCCTCCAGTGATGATCCATGGCCCGGAGCCTCCAGTGATGATCCATGGCACGAAGCCTGTAATGATGATCCATGGCACGAAGCCTCCAGTGAAAATCCATGGCCCGGAGCCTCCAATGATAATCCATGGCACGAAGCCTCCAAAAAATCATATTTGGAAGCTTTCGAAATACCATGCCTGGTACAATATTCAAATCATAAAATAAAAAATTAATACTGCCACCTGCTGGACAACGTCAAAATGTTTTTTTCTTGATCCATGGCCCGAAGCTTCCAGTGATGATCCATGGCCCGGACCCTCCAGTGATGATCCATGGCCCGGAGCCTCCAGTGATGATCCATGGCACGAAGCCTCCAGTGATGATCCATGGCCCGGAGCCTCCAGTGATGATCCATGGCACGAAGCTTGTAGTGATGATCCATGGCACGAAGCCTCCAGTGAAAATTCATGGCACGAAGCCTCCAATGATAATCCATGGCCCGAAGCTTCCAGTGATGATCCATGGCCCGGAGCCTCCAGTGATGATCCATGGTCCGGGCCTCCAGTGATGATCCATGGCAAGCCTCCAGTGATGATCCATGGCCCGGAGCCTCCAGTGATGATCCATGGCCCGGAGCCTCCAGTGATGATCCATGGCACGAAGCCTCCAGTGAAAATCCATGGCACAAAGCCTCCAGTGAAAATCCATGGCACGAAGCCTCCAGTGATGATCCATGGCCCGGAGCCTCCAGTGATGATCCATGGCACGAAGCTTGTAGTGATGATCCATGGCACGAAGCCTCCAGTGAAAATTCATGGCACGAAGCCTCCAATGATAATCCATGGCCCGAAGCTTCCAGTGATGATCCATGGCCCGGAGCCTCCAGTGATGATCCATGGTCCGGAGCCTCCAGTGATGATCCATGGCACGGAGCCTCCAGTGATGATCCATGGCCCGGAGCCTCCAGTGATGATCCATGGCACGAAGCCTCCAGTGAAAATCCATGGCACAAAGCCTCCAGTGAAAATCCATGGCACGAAGCCTCCAGTGATGATCCATGGCCCGGAGCCTCCAGTGATAATCCATGGCACGAAGCCTCCAAAAAAATCATATTTGGAAGCTTTCGAAATAACATGCCTGGTACAATATTCAAATCATAAAAGGAAAAAGGAATACTGCCACCTGCTGGACAACGTCAAAATGTTTTTTTCTTGATCCATGGCCCGAAGCCTCCAGTGAAAATCCATGGCACGAAGCCTCCAGTGATGATCCATGGCACTAAGCCTCCAGTGATGATCCATGTCAAGAAGCCTCTAGTGATGATCCATGGCCCGGAGCCTGTAGTGATGATCCATGGCACGAATCCTCCAGTGATAATCCATGGCCGGGAGCCTCCAGTGATAATCCATGGCACGAAGCCTCCAGTGACGATCCATGGTAAGGAGCCTGCAGCGACGGTCCCCAGTCCGGAGCCTGCAGCGACGGTCCCCAGTCCGGAGACCGCAGCGACGGTTCCCAGTCTGGAGCCTCTGGCAATGATCGGTGGTCTGGTTTCTCTGGCAATGATCGGTGGTCTGGTTTCTCCGGCGATGATCGGTGGCCCGGTTCCTCCAGTGAAGGTCCAAGGACCTAGTTTCTTTATTTCTATGTTGGTGTGGTTCCCAATCAGAGGCAGCTGTCTATCGTTGTCTCTGATTGGGGATCATATATAAGTTGTCCTTTTTCATTTGGGTTTTGTGGGTAGTTATTTTCTGTTTAGTGTCTGCACCTGACAGGACTGTTTCGGTTTTCACTCTTTGTTATTTTGTTCGAAAGGTTAGAGTAATACATTTATAATGAACTCTTACCACGCTGCGCTTTGGTCCATGCCTTCTGACTAGAGACGTGACAATACCATTTTTTTCACGGATCAACTGCAGTACCCGCAGACCACAGGTTGGAAACAATTGCAGTAAAGCATATATTTTAATTGTAAAAATGTGCCTGTATAGTTTTCTAAAAAGTTTTCTTGGATGTACGTATCAAGGTATTGAATAAAGGTGGTTAATTATGAGCACATCACTTTACATTTCAAATCACTCATTCTTCACTGAAAGTTTGACCTACAGTACAGGACACAATACAGTGCACAGCACAGTACTACAGGTATCCCCATTAACAAGTTTCAAACGGACAAAAACTGTAATGCCGTATTGTAATTGTAATGCAAGTTCAATGACAAATATGTCACCATTGCACCATGTCTTTTTCCCCCTACTTTAAAACGCTTTCAGATTCTTTATGCAATGAAAAGCGCTATAAAAGCCTCATAAATTAAATGACCACTTTTATCTTATGTATCATTAGACTAGTTTGGCACAGAGCACAATGTATAACATTATATTACAAAAAAAGGCGACCTACAATAACATCCTGTGGAAAGTTCAGTTTGTGGTGAAACACAGTATATCACTGAGAGGTAAGGTTTCTCTGCGGTGTGCCCTCGGATGTGTGTTCTTAAATGTCCCGGCTGAAAGAAACTCGTCACAGTAAGTGCATGTGTGCCGTTTCTCCCCCTTGTGAAATAGCAGGAGCATTCTGAGACCCCGAGGGTGACGGTATCCCTTCCTCACATTCAGGGTATTTACGTGGTTTCTCTGCTGTGTGAATGAGCAGTCTTTGCGATGTTGAACGCTTCAGCACACTCCTTACAAGAGAATGACCTCTCTCCTGTGCCTTTTAACATATTAACCTTCAAGGAGCCACTGTGTCAATGTTCGACCGCACTCTTTGCAAGAAAAGGATGTCTCCCCTGTGTGAGTGTGGCGGTGTACAGTCAAATCTCCGACCTGTTTGAAGTTTTTTTTACCACGCTGAAGTGTTCGACTTAACATGAACTTGTTTATGACTGGCCAGCTAAGTGAGGCTAAGAATTTTTTCCCACCCTCCTCACAGAGGCGTGACTTTTCTGGTTTGGGCTTGTGTGTGTGTGTGTGTGTGTGTACCGGTGCCTCTGAAGACCCTGCAGAAAAAGTTCTTCCCACACTCTTCACAAGAACGGGGTTTGATACCAGCACGTTTTGACTGACGCTCTTGCAATATGGACAGTCATGTGCCTTTTTAAGAAAGAGGTCTACACAACGCATCATCCGGGGAAAACTACCTGCCCTCCAGGACAACAACACCACCTGATGTCACAGGAAGGCCGAAAAGATCATCAAGGACAATAACCACCCGAGCCACTGCCTGTTCACACCGCTGTCATCCAGAAGGCGAGGACAGTACAGGTGCATCAAAGCTGGGACCGAGAGATTGAGAAACAGCTTCTATCTCAAGGCCATCAGACTGTTAAAACAGCCATCACTAACTCAGAGAGGCTGCTGCCTACATTAAAACCCAATCAGTGGACACTTTAATAAATGGATCACTCGTCACTTTAAACAATGCCATTTTAAATAATGCCACTTTAATATTGTTTACATATCTTATATTACTCATATCACATGTATATACTGTATTTTATACCATCTACTGCACATTGCGGCTGTGGTGTTCTTACATCAAGTTCTCTTGATAGATGGAGGGAGATGCAGTCTAATTTTCTGTCTGGTGAAAAAAGACAAAACTATTTGTGAATAGAAGAAAATAGAATCGAATAAGGTATGGCTAATGCAAACAAGCCACCCACTGGGCACACCACGTCATTTCAATGTGGATAATTGGGTCATATTTGGTTGAGACGTTGATCAGTGAGATTACAACCTATATTCACCCACTCAAAAAGACATCCAAAGGACGGTTGAATTTCCAATGTGTTATCACATAGGGACTGCTATGGGATCCCCCATGGCTCCTAACTATGCTCATTTGTATGTGGGTTACATGGAGAAACAGTCTATTTTCAATCCTCTCAAAAATGTTTTCTTGCCTCACATCATTATTTGGAAACGGTATATTGATGATATGTTTGTTCTATGGAGGGGTGATGCAAAACAGCTCCAGGCGTTCCATGCTTTTCTTAACTCCTGTTCTGAGCATCTGAGATTTACTATGCAATCTGATACACGTCTAATCAGTTTTCTTGATCTTCTGATCTTGTGTGAAGATAATGTTCTATACACTGATCTTTATAGGAAACCTACTGATCGTAACAGTTTGTTGAGGGCTGATAGTTGTCACCCACTTCCTTTAAAAAATAGTTTGCCCTACAGCCAATTCTGTCGAATCAAAAGAATTTGCAAAAAAACAGTCCGATTTCGACAGAAATATGGCTGAGACGCAAAGAAAGTTCAAGGAGAGGGGCTACAAGAATGATCAGATTAATATTGCCATTGAGAAAATTCAAAACAAAACGAGACATTACCTTTATCAAGGTCAGTCTCGCAAAAAGACGCAAGAGCGTTCTAACTACCCGCTTTTCAAAGTGCTCGGAACAAATTAAGGGAATTGTTCACAAACATTGGCACATCCTAAAATCCGATGATAGTCTCGGTAATGTGTTTTCGGACCTTCCCTTGGTCGTATTCTCGCGGGGCAGAAATCTTAGTTAGAGACCAATTGGTAAACTCTGATTTACCACCCCAAGATATTCCTGAACAACGTCTATTTGCGCCCCTACTGGATGTAAATTACAAATGTAATGGCTGTGCTCAATGCAATGGCACTTATAAATGTAGATCCTTCAAACACCCACAAACAGGGAAATCGATCCCAATAAAAGGTGTTATTACGTGCTCCACTAAGGCAGTTATTTACCTTATAACTTGTCCTTGTGGTAAAAATTATGTAGGTAAAACAAAGCGCAAATTAAAAGTACGTATCTGAGCATCGTAGCACCATTAGGTGTAAAAACTTTACTTATCCAGTTGCGGCCCAATTCTTGGAGGCAGGCCACTCGATTTCGAACATGTCACCCTCCCGAGGAGAGTGGGTGACCTTGATAATTTATTGTTAAAACGAGAGCCTGCCTGGATCTTTAATTTAAAGACCCTTGCGCCCTTCGGTCTCAAAGTAGACTTTGATCTGAAGCCATTCTTGTGATTATTGTGACTTTGCCATTGTAATTGTTTGTAAGCTTTTATAGTCAAATTAATCTATGATCGTATGCTATCCATTTGTTTGTATGCTGTTCTTTGTATGACATTTTAATATTTGATTATTAACCAATGATATTAGGCCACTCCTGGCCATGATTACAAACACCTGTGTCTTTTGACACTATATAAACGAGTCATCCCGCAGTGTTTGTGATTATACCCTGATGAAGACAGCTTGGCTGTCGAAACGTTGGTATTACATTTTTGCATCTGAGCTCCAAGAGTGTACGGCTTTCTTTTATTTTCAAGTTTCTACTCCGCTAGCCAGCACCTCGTCTTAATAGGTGTGCGTTTCTTTTTCTTCTAGATCACTATGCTTTCAACCATCTAAAAGCACAACCAAATTCCAATGGAAAAACAATGTCTGGTTTTTGGTTCAGTTGTCACCCAAATGTCTATCACTGTGCTTTCAACCATTTAAAAACACAGCACAGCTCAAATGGGAATTCAATGTCAGGTATTTATATATATATATATATATATATATATATATATATATATATACAGTACATCACAAAAGTGAGTACACCCCTCACATTTTTGTAGATATTTGAGTATATCTTTTCACGTGACAACACTGAAGAAATTACACTTTGCTACAATGTAAAGTAGTGAGTGTACAGCTTGTATAACAGTGTAAATGTGCTGTCCCCTCAAAATAACTAAACACACAGCCATTAATGTCTAAACCGCTGGCAACAAAAGTGAGTACACCCCTAAGTGAAAATGTCCAAATAGCTGTGTGGCGTCAGGTGTGAACGTTCCACACAGATGTTCAATGAGCGATCGAGTTCCACGTAACTCACTAGGTCTACTCTCATTTTAATACATTCAAAACCACTACTGGAATGAAAATAAAAGCCAATAAACTGAATAATTACTGTCAAACGATTTCTATTTCTATTCAATTGTTGAATTAGGCCTATTATATTTAATTTGACATTTCATGCCTATTCAAGTGGTTTTGACAAAATGTTATGATGTGGACGGCTACTATGTCATAATGTACATGATGTCATAATGAAGCATTCTTTTGTTAAAATAAGACATTCCATAGACAGGTCATTGACGCTCGTCCTGTACTGAGGTAGGACCTATAATTTAATGAAATAATCTCAAATACACTACTTTTATCTTATGAGAACTTTATTTGATCAATAACTGTCAGAAAAACTGTTATGTTTTGTGATTGGTGACAAAAAAAAAGTGTTTTTTTAATTTTTAAACTAGGTCTTGTGTTTCTGTTTTCTAGAATATATTGTTGAAACTGTATAGTCAAATCCTACGTGTGCAAATTATCTGGAAGTCCAAATTGAAGGTAGGCCTTAGTCTGAGAATCTTTAATTTTTATGAATTTATGAACATTTTGGCAGGAATTGGAATGTCCTTTGAAAGTGGAAAAAGACTACAACTTTGATCAAATTCTATTGTAAAAAATGTAATTTATTCTATATTATTTTTCTCAAACATGTTGTTTGTTGATGTTTGCTCCTCCACTGTGACTCTCACAGCCATGAAAGACAGAGGGAAGTCCAGGACTAGGACACAAGAGACCAGTCAGAACAGTTCTGAGAACAGCCTGACAGACCTCCTCAGTGTCCGGTGTGCCAGTGACATTGTCCTACAGCCAATGCCACCAGGGAGAAAGAATAGCCGATCCCACTTCCACAACATGGATGTGACTAAAGAGAGGGCTGACATGGGAAGGCTTCCAATGGCCACTCCACCCTTCAGGCTCCCAATGCTCACTGTGACCTCTCTCACTGTCCAAAGGAACAAAAACACCCTCAAGGTGCCTCGTCTGCAGCTGGAGGGACAGATGGGTAGCAAGCGTCTGGGTCCGGTTAAAACCAAAACCGGAGGGAGCACATTTACCTCCAGCCACGAGAAGGAGCCAGAGGTTAAATCCAGCAGACCACAGACACCAGGAAGCATCCCTAGGAGGCCCAATGTATGCTCCACTGCAGCCAAGGCAGTAGCTCCTTTATCTGGGACTACATGCAGCCAGTCTGAGGTTAGGATCCAGGCCAATCCTCTCAAGAGGTCTAACATCCAGGACCAAAGGCCCCGCTCTCCTCCTGCTCAGGCCAGACGGTTTCTGTCCGACGGCAGCCTCTTGCAGCCGCCATGTTCTCCTGTGGATGTCCTCCAGCCGGAGGTCCAGGCCAGCAGAAGCCTGGCTCGACCCAAGACCGGGATAGCTAGGATAACAAGACATACTGATGGCAGCACTCTGAGGTTCCCTAACCAGACCTTAGATCTTATAAACTCCATGGGTAGGAGGGAGAGCACCAATTCATTCCCTGTGCTGCCAACCATTGCCGTGTCAGCCTCACCTGCCCAGATGGCCATCCCATTGCCTAACCCAATGGTCAGCCATGTGCCTGACCTTCTGGTGCCTACCCCATCTGCTTCTCCGGTTCCTTCCAGCCGAGTGCCTGCCCCACCTGCCACCCCAGTGCCAGCCCGGCCTGCCAACGTCAGATCACGGCGTGTGTCGAAGAGGATCCAGCTCTTACAGATCCGGTCTGCTATGCTGGACCAGCAGCTACCGGAACAACTGGGTGACAAACAAATCATATTACCCTCTGAGCCCCTGTCCTTCAGTAGCACTGAGAGGATGTTCCTCTGTGGTCCACCTTTAGTCTGCCACCCAGCTAACGTAGGAGGAGATGATGGCTGTCACCACCTGCCCAGACCTACGCCCAGCCACACAGGTCACACCGACCATTCCGCTTTAATTACCAGTAGGAGAGCCGTGCAGGCGGGCGAGAAGTTCCCCTCTGAAATCCTCTTGACCCCCATGGTCCCACTGGCAGAACAGCCTCCAATCAAGCGGGGGCACATGCCCGCCTCCCGTGCCAAGGCCGAGCGGGAATGGGAGAATAGCCAACGAGGGAGCAGGAAGAGAGTGAAGCCCATTCACTGGGACGTTAACTTTAAGTCTGGGCCTTTCTTCCCAGTGTGTGTCTCTCCATCACTGCCCTCGATCTTGGAGGTGGATGAAGAATCTCTTTCTGAAGAGATGGAGCAATGCCAGTTGTAGGGGGTCGCACACACACACCCACATCTTCATTTTTTATTAACTTTATTTAAATAGGCAAGTTAGTTAAGAACAAATTATTATTTACAATGACGGCCTACCCCGAACAAACCCTAACCCAGACGACACAGGCCCTTAGTCCGCTGTGCCAATCGGGAGCCCTATTGAGACCTCATGGCCTCCCATGGACCAGAGAGGATCAACCAGCATCATCCCAGCATCTGCCCTGCCTGCCATCCTAGTACCTCCACTGCCCTTTCAACCCCAAACCACAAATGGCAGGTGACAGAAATTATCCAGCGCCCACCGATCCAGGCTGTTGTGCATGAGCAGCAGCAGCTACTGTCGGAAGTACTGTTGGAACAGACTTTTCCTATGAGATCCAACAGGAGCCACAAGCTGTCAAAGTACTTTCATTCCTGGGGTGTTCTCTTCCTGAAGATGGACTGCTTCAACCCCTTAGGAGTATCCAGAGTATCTAATACACTGGTGTGATGATAGAACATGTCCCTCAGTATCAACTAGAGATTAATATTAATCTACTTGTTATTCTAGTTAGGCAAATGTTAATTTATCATCACCATGTTCCAAAGAATTCTGTTTCTATAAAGTTTTATTGCAGTTGAAAATGATCTGTGGTGTGTGTTGTTGGTTTCTTGTGAGCTATGAAGTATACCCTTTTAGTAGAATGTTTATTTCTTCATTGTACTTGTTGATTTGTTGACCAAGGAGAAGAGGTAAGTGCTGACCGGACTAATATAAGTGAACGTCCGATTCAAATGTGTATTAATCAGAAGGAGGCACATCTGACTCACACCTTAGTGCCATAATTGTTCACATTTTCAAAGTATATTCTCAGGTGGAACTATTTGTACTACAGCATTGGAAATGAGGATCTATCTAAACACAGTGTTTATTAAATGCGAGAATGCTGAACAACATTTTCTGACCAATAGGCTTGTTTGTCATATTTGGCCAAAGTTTTCTTTGCTTGAGTCAATAAGCCCTGTCTCAACTTGCACATGTAAGGGAAGCAGACAGCTGCAGATGAAATATAACTGCTGGGTTCTGCGGTAACCAGGTCTCTCTTGCCAAAATAACCCACTTTTGCAAGAAATACCTGGATAGTGCCACATAACACAATGCTTATATAATTCTTCATTTTATACAAATAAAAAAGACCCCTTTATCTGGAAGAGATGTAGTTTTGCCTTACATTTGTGAAATGTGAAGGACATTTGCTTAGCCTTCAAACTGTGCTCTGTTTAAAATGCCGTTGGTTGGACTGCGAGGCAGTGACTGTATCGTTTCTCTTTTGATCTGAAGCCTGACACTGTACGACACGTCGTGTCTCATCCTTCGTCTTTTGAATAAAGCTCCCTCAGCATGATTTTATTCTAACATTATCCATGCTGTTTTTGGAACCCTCAAAAACAAATGTTGATCCCCATGTAACGACAGGTGATATTCCACATGGGAGCACTAAAGGTCTGTAACGAAAGGAGGTTGAACACTTTGTACCTTGAACACCATCTAAACTTACAACCAGCCTCAACTATTTAAATGACAGAAAATGTCATATCTGCTCTCACACAGTACATGAATAGATGATGATCCCTTGGGTTTTTCACAGTCCATCATAATAAATACTTTTTGGCAACTTATCTATTGTTGTCTACGGTTCATTCCGAAACACATTCTCTCCACCAAAGCCCAAAGCTTACTAGCATTATGAAGATATCACTCAAGTTAAAGAGGTGTTACCACATTTTTGTATAGATTTATATGGGGGCCAGTGCAAAGACTCACATTACACTGTAAGATCAGTCATGCATCGTACCAAGTTTCTCTCTAGAAACATGCATGAGAAAGCTGTGACTAAGCAGAGAAGTATGTCTGTATCAATTGTTCTAGAACTGGTTCAAGAAATTAAAGCAAGAGATAGAGAGCAAAACATAGAAGGATGTTGGGTTACATATGAACACTTTCCATCATACTCTCAGGAAGGTTAGGTTAGTTAGGCTACATGTGATCGTGTGTCACCATAACTGAAACACGGCCTTCTTTCTTTCATGGTGCCAGTATTTGCATAAACTGGAAAACATTTGCATACATTTCAATTTCCCCGGCTGGCAGCGAATTTGTTAATCAGCTGTGTGCTCTCAGTTTACGCTCACTAGCAGAATCTGTCTGCCTCAGCTGCTGCGCTAATCTTCTATCACAGAGAGGACTGACAACCAGAGGTGTTTCCAGAGGCCAACAACACAGAGCAGGTTAGAGAAGCTTCAAACCTAACCACACACACACACACACACATTTAGACCCAATCATAGCACTGAGACTGCACTTGTGAAGGTGGTAAATGACCTTTTAATGGCATCAGACCGAGGCTTTGCATCTGTCCTCACGCTCCTAGACCTTAGTGCTGCTTTTGATACCATCGATCACCACATTCTTTTGGAGAGATTGGAAACCCAAATTGGTCTACACGGACAAGTTCTGGCCTGGTTTAGAGCTTATCTGTCGGAAAGATATCAGTTTGTCTCTGTGAATGGTTTGTCCTCAACTGTAAATTTCGGTGTTCGTCAAGGTTCCGTTTTAGGACCACTATTGTTTTCACTATATATTTTACCTCTTGTGGATGTCATTCGAAAACATAATGTTAACTTTCACTGCTATGCGGATTACACACAGCTGTACATTTCAGTAAAACCGGATGAAGCTCCAAATTTGCCCTCGCTAGAAGCCTGTGTTTCAGACATAAGGAAGTGGATGGCTGCAAACGTTCTACTTTTAAACTCAAGACAAAACAGAGATGCTTGTTCTAGGTCCCAAGAAACAAAGAGATCTTCTGTTGAATCTGACAATTAATCTTAATGGTTGTACAGTCATCTCAAATAAAACTGTGAAGGGCTTCGGTGTTACTCTGGACCCTGATCTCTCTTTTGACGAACATATCAAGACTGTTTCAAGGACAGCTTTTTTTCCATCTACGTAACATTGCAAAAATCAGAAACATTCTGTCCAAAAATGATGCAGAAAAATGTATCCATACTTTTGTTACTTCTAGGTTAGACTACTGCAACGCTCTACTTTCCGGCTACCCCGATAAAGCACTAAATAAACTTCAGTTAGCGCTAAATACAACTAGAATCCTGACTAGAACCCCCAAACATGATCATATTACTCCAGTGCTAGCCTCCCTACACTGGCTTCCTGTCAAGGCAAGGGCTGATTTCAAGGTTTTACTGCTAACCTACAAAGCATTACTACATGGGCTTGCTCCTACCTATCTCTCTGATTTGGTCCTGCCGTACATACATACACGTACGCTACGGTCACAAGACGCAGGCCTCCTAATTGTCCCTAGAATTTCCAAGCAAACAGCTGGAGGCAGGGCTTTCTCCTATAGTGCTCCAATTTTATGGAATGGTCTGCCTGCCCATGTGAGAGGCGCAAACTCGGTCTCATCCTTTAAGTCTTTACTGTAGACTCATCTCTTCAGTGGGTCATATGATTGAGTGTAGTCTGGCCCAGGAGTGGGAAGGTGAACGGAAAGGCTCTGGAGCAACGAACCGCCCTTGCTGTCTCTGCCTGGCCGGTTCCCCTCTTTCCACTGAGATTCTCTGCCTCTAACCCTATTACAGGGGCTGATTCACTGGCTTACTGGTGCTCTTACATGTCATTCCTAGGAGGGGTGCGTCACTTGAGTGGGTTGAGTCACTGATGTGATTTTCCAGTCTGGGTTGCCCCCCTTGGGTTGTGCCGTGGCGGAGATCTTTGTGGGCTATACTTGGCCTTGTCTCAGGATGGTAAGTTGGTGGTTGAAGATATCCCTCTAGTGGTGTGGGGGCTGTGCTTTGGCAAAGTGGGTGGGGTTATCTCCTTCCTTGTTTCTCTCTCTCGGAGGACCTGAGCCCTAGGACCATGCTTCAGGACTACCTGGCATGATGACTCCTTGCTGTCCCCAGTCCACCTGGCCGTGCTGCTGCTTCAGTTTCAACTGTTCTGCCTGTGATTATTATTATTTGACCATGCTGGTCATTTATGATCATTTGAACATCTCGGCCATGTTCTGTTATAATCTCCACCCGGCACAGCGAGAAGAGGACTGGCCACCCCTCATAGCCTGGTTCCTCTCTGGGTTTCTTCCTAGGTTTTGGCCTTTCTGGGGAGTTGTTCCTAGCCACCGTGCTTCTACACCTGCATTGTTTGCTGTTTGGGGTTTTAGGCTGGGTTTCTGAACAGCACTTTGAGATATCAGCTGATGTACAAAGGGCTATATAAATAAATTTGATTTGACATACACACACACAAACTGTATGCTAATGAATATTTGGATGCACTTTGCAGGCACATACAGTATGAAAGAAAAACAGCAGTGTCTGAATGCCGAGGTGAGAACGCAATGACAGAGTTCATACACTAATTGTGTACAGAGCTGGAAGCATGTGTCTTATTTAATCTTATTCAATGATATTACTAAACGTTAAAGAGGATGAGTGTCTTATTTAATCTTATTCAATGATGTTACTACATGTTAAAGAGTATGAGTGTCTTGTTTAATCTTATTCAATGATATTACTACATGTTAAATAGCATGAGAGTGTGGAGACCAATGCCAGGTTGGATGTGTGAATAGAAGAAAATAGAATAGAGTAAGGCAAACAAGCCACCCACTGGGCACACCACGTCATTTCAATGTGGATAATTTGTTAATATTTGGTTGAGATGTTGATCAGTGAGATTACAACCTATATTCACCCACTCAAAAAGACATCCAAAGGATGGTTGAATTTCCTATGTGTTATCACTATGTATTCAACCATCTAAAAGCAGAACCAAATTCCAATGGAAAAACAATGTCTGGTTTTTGGTTCAGTTGTCACCCAAATGTCTATCACTGTGCTTTCAACCATTTAAAAACACAGCACAGCTCAAATGGGAATTCAATGTCAGGTATTTTTTATATATATATATACAGCAGTACAGCAGGTCAGCCACCAGGGGGAGACTCGTAGAGGCCTGGTGACAGACGGAGTATGCGAGGCAATGGCTCCATCTACTGGACGTGCCAGGTCTCGACAGGCTCTCCGCCCAGGACTAATTGGGGCTGACTGGGGAATTTGTGAGTAATCAAGGGCTGATTGCTTACCAGCTGTACAAGCCCCATTAAAGCTTCCAGAAGGGCAGCACACACGGGAGGACTGGGGGAAGTAAGGTGACTTCCGTGTAGTTGGAGACGGTGCCCAAGCTAAGATGAGGGAGTTTGTGTGCGGGACAGGATACAGCAAGACCTGGCGCCCAGAAGACGGTATCCCGGCGAGGCTCTCACGGGGGAGACTTATCCTTTTCTTTTTATATATTTTTTAATTTTTTAAATAAACACCCATATCGAATTCCGGAGGCACGAAGGAAGGCCGTGAAACAGGAAGTGGAGGCTATGCTGAGGATGAGGGTCGTTGAACAGTCCCACAGTGCATGGTGCAGCCCCATCGTGTTGGTGCCCAAACCGGACGGTAGCCTCCGCTTCTTTAACGATTTTCTGGGGGTGAACGAGCGCATCGACCGATTGGGAAAGGCCCGGTATATCAGCACCCTTGACCTGACCAAAGGATATTGGCAGGTACCGCTCCTCCCGGGAGAAGACGCCGTTGTCGACACCAGTCGGGTTGTACCAGTACCGGGTACTGACGTTCGGTCTCCACAGATCCCCACCCACCTTCCAGAGGCTGATGAACAAGGTACTTCGACCCCACCGGCAGTACGCAGTGGCCAATTTGGATGACCTCATCATCCACAGCCAAAGTTGGGAAGAGCACTTGATGCGCCTCCAGGCGGTATTGGACCGCTCAGACAAGCCGGGTTGACCGCAAACCCCAAGAAGTGCAAACTAGGTTTCGAGGAAGTGGAGTACCTGGGGTATTTGATCGCACTGGGGAATGTCAAGCCCCAGGAGAGGAAGGTTCACGCGGTGCCCGTTCAACGCACCAAGACAGGTCAAGTCCTTCCTGGGACTGGCAGGACACTATAGCCGATTTATCCCCAACTTTGCGGCTATAGCTTCCCCCCTCACCGATCTAACCAGGGTCCGCCTCCCAAAAACAGTGAAATGGACAAACGACACAGAAGCGGTGTTCAGCTGTCTGAAGGAAGCTCCCATCCGATTCTCGTAACGCCTGATTTCCAGGTGCCGGTGGTGGTCCAGACATATGCGTGTGATACGAGACTAGGCACCGTTCTGTCCCAGACACACGATGGGGAGGAGCTCCTAGAAAAAAAAGTACTCCATTGAGTGTCTAGCGGTGAAGTGGGCACTAAACACAATTTGTTGTTTTACAGTTTCACTAATTCATTCTAAATAACTTAATCAATATGACACACTTTGGTTTCACTAATTGCACTTTGTCTACATAACCTGGTTCAAGTATTCATGACATTACCCTGAAGATGCTGAAATGTTGGTAAATACCCAATAAATTACTGGGAGTTTATATATGGAGTGTGCAACTTTATTTTTTATATAAAGTATTTAGGTAAAAATACTTTAAAGTACTGTATCTGTTCTTTACTATTTGTTGTTTATGTACTTTACTTAACAACATTCCTAAAGAATATGATATACATTTTCCCTGACACCCAAAAGTACTCATTACATTTTGAATGCTTAGCGGGACAGAAAATGGTCCAATTCCCACACTTATCAAGAACATCCCTGGTCTCCCTACTGCCTCTGATCTGGCGGACTCACTAATCACTAAACACAAATGCTTTGTTTTTAAATGTTGTCTGAGTGTGACCCTGGCTATCTGGTTTGCTTAATTGAAGGAATTTTAGATTCATACTTGTACTTTTGATACTTAAGTATATTTAAAACCAAATGCTTTTAGTCTATCACCCAAATATTTTATTGGCTGACTTTTACTTGAGTCATTTTCTACTAGAGTAAAAGTACATTTACCCAAGTATGACAATTGAGTACTTTTCCACCACTGGTAATTTACATTTTAGTCAACTCTTAGTCAACTCTCAAATAGCAGAACCAAATGACCTGTTTTGAAGTTGAGATGACATGGTGCAAGTGATCAATGCCGTTCGAGATTCTACATTGACTACAGCAATTGTGAATATCTCCACAGATCTCCACAAACCTACAGTATGTATGCTATCTTGAACATGCACACTTTATATGATTAACGTTACATACAAATAAATGTATATAGTTACAGTAACCTCAAAATGTGGCTATGGATCTGTTACTTATTTTAAGGTTGAATAAATACTCTTACATTAGTTTGTAAGAGCCTTAACTTTAGGCTATTTACTGTATTACAAAAGTAATATTGAATTGTGTTTAGTTGACAACGCAACCAAATATCAACATTTAAATTAAATATTTACTGCTTGGATAGTTCAATCTAAGACACTGGCTTAATTCCATTCTTTAACTTTTATTTTTGGTTGAGTTGGAGACGTGAAGCCAACATATCATTTATTAACTTGTTTTGTCGACAAATTAAAACCTCTTGAAACTACCCCTCCCGGATCCGGGAGAATTGTCATCAACTACACTAATTAGCATAACGAAACAGACAAAAAATTGAAATATAGTGAAACACAGCTTAGCCTTTTATTAACAGGCTATTTATTGTATTTCAAAAGTGATATTGAAATGTGTTTGGTGGACAACATTAATTTGGTTTCAGACATGTCACTTCCCCCACAGTGATTCTCGTTCTAAGAGGATACTATAATAAATAGATAATTGCGATTTTCAGATGTATTTGAGTACTGGGAATTTATTTGTGGTGCATATATGCTGATAAATTGAATATAAAACTAACATTGTGAATGTTTTTCAAAGGCGTCTGTGTGGCGTCAGGTGTGAACGTTCCACACAGATGTTCAATGAGCGATCGAGTTCTACGAAACTCACGAGGTCTACTCTCATTTTAATACATTCAAAACCACTACTGTAATGAATATAAAAGCCAATAAATGGAATAATTATTGTCAAACTATAATCTCTAGTCAATTGTTGAATTAGATTTATTGTATTTAATTTTACATTTAAATCCTACAGATGAAGAACCATATGTGACATTTAAAAAAAGAGATATACATGAAAAATCATTGGACACCCTTTTTCTACAGGGAACCGGTTTCACAAGCTTTCCACGCGCTAATTAACAATAATTTTCAATTTAAAGATAGATACTGGAATAACCGTTTATGTGCACCATTCTGTATGCACAGACAAGCGCACAACTTTTCTTGTTGCTGATGAAAATCGCCGAAATGTGGGAAAGAAATGTAAAACAAAACTAAAAGACTGGAAAGACAGGCAAAGGAAGATCTTACGGGATGCAGGTAAACCCTATTCAAATCGTAAGGGTCAAGAAAAAAACTGGGAAAAGCTGTCCAAAAGAGGTATGTGGAAGAACCGTATATCAAACAATCAAGCTAGATAACTATAGAGTACAGTAACTAACATGTATGTTCTGGGTTGTCTCATTTGTAACTATAGAGAAAACATATTAGCTAAAGTTCATTGGCTACTAATTTATACATTATCGTTACAAATGTTATCGCTAGATTATAGAAGAAACATAGCTAGCTACTTTTTCCTCAATCCCCTGGATGATTCGACATGGCTACAGTAGCTAGCCTTTTCTAACTAGGGGGCAGTAATTTCATTTTTGGATAAAAAACGTTCCCGTTTTAAACAAGATATTTTGTCAAGAAAAGATGCTAGACTATGCATATAATTGACAGCTTTGGATAGAAATTAGATATTGCCTGTGAGTGCAACAGAACTGATGTTACAGGCGAAACCCAGATAAAAATCCAATCAGGAAGTGCCGCATTTTTTGAAACCGCCTCATGCCAATGACTATGGCTGTGAATGAGCTACGAATGAGCTTACGTTTTCTACGTATTCCCCAAGGTGTCTACAGCATTGTGACGTCTTTTTACGCATTTCTGTTGAAGAATAGCCGTTAGGGACCACATTTAGCAAGTGGTCACATGGTGACTCCCGCAGAAAATCTTTTGTAAAGTACACAAGTAGCCATTTTTCCAATCGCTTCTTATGAGAAACCAATTGCCCCGACGGATATATTATGGAATTGTTATGTGAAAAACACCTTGAGGATTGATTCTAAACAACGTTTGACATGTTTCTGTCGATATTATGGAGCTAATTTGGAAAAAAGTTTGGGGTTGTAGTGACTGCATTTTCCGATCGATTTCTCAGCCAAACGTGACGAACAAACGGGAGCTATTTCGCCTACAAAAATAATATTTTTGGAAAAAAGGAACATTTGCTATCTAACTGGGTTTCCTGAGTGAAAACATCTGAAGTTCTTCAGAGGTAAATGATTTAATTTGATTGCTTTTCTTATTTTCGTGAAAATGTTGCCTGGTGCTAGCAGAGCCTAGCCATAGCATTATGCCATGATAAACTTACACAAATGCTTGTCTAGCGTTGGCTGTAAAGCATATTTTAAAAAATCTGAGATGACAGTGTGATTAACAAAAGGCTAAGCTGTGTCTCAATATATTTTATTTGTTATTTTCATGAATAGGAACATTTTCTGGGAAGATCTATGTCCGCTGCGTTATGCTAATTCGTTTGAGGCTATGATTACGCTCCCGCATGCGGGATGGGTAGTATCAAGACTAGTTAGTTATATGTAACGTTACACTGTATCCTGCAGGGAAGAGCGTGTTCCACGACGTGCAGAAAGGATTGTGGAAAGTTGACTGATGAGCGCAAGCTGCATCTGTTCAACAGTTTCTACACTGTCCCATACGAGAAACAACAAGCGTTGATTCTCTCCGGCTTAGAAGAGGTTAGAAATAAGACAAAACACCCATTATTATAATAGCTATATTGAACACTTGCATAGTTTAACTTTGACAGTAATGATACGTACATTAACATTAACTCTAAAAGTGCAGTGTTACATAATGGTGCAATAAACTCATTGTGTGTATAGGTTGGGAGTATGTGAAAGATGGAGGTCCTGATCAAGCAATACCTTGAATGTGCTACAGTATATTCAATTCTGAATTTATCATTGTCAATTTTTATTGTAGCATGAGGTGAAACGGAGATATAAACCTGAGGATACAAAGGAGAACAAACGACGGTAACAACCCTTCAAATACCATGTACAGCAAGCAGGCCAGAGATTGAATGTGTGCAAGGTCACTTTCATGTCTGTGTTCCAGCTAACCATCAGCCGTCGTCAGGCAAGTTAAAATATGAATTAATGTCTATATGAATATCAATTACAAACACATTTTATTCTCTGTACTCGTTTTTAAGAACCTGCTGATTGAAATGTAATTGTTTTGGTCAGGTTGTTCAGGAAAAGTTAGGAGTTCAAACTGAGGCAGGTGAGGTTGCAGGGTCTCCAGATCAGGCTACTGAGGCTCGGCCTCCTTTAGAAGATGCCGCCCCAGGGTAGCATGAGGGGATTGCACATCGAGGGTCCATTGAGGTGGCAAGCTGCATATTGAAGTGGGTGAAGACAAAATTCACGCCACTCACCAAACCAGAGGTGCGCAAATTGATCATCTTCAGTGACAGATGCTGTGGGCAGAATAACAACTGGCGGATGCTCAACCAGCAAAACCATTCAAGGTGATGAGGATGCAATGTGAAGACTTCAGCCACCTCCCAGATTCTGTCCTCAAGCGACCAGCTGGACTACATTTCTACATTTTCCTCCTCTGTCTCTGCTGCTAAAGCCACTTTCTACCACTCTAAATTCCAAGCATCTGCCTCTAACCCTAGGAAGCTCTTTGCCACCTTCTCCTCCCTCCTGAATCCTCCTCCTCCCTCCTGAATCCTCCTCCCCCCTCTCTGCAGATGACTTCGTCAACCATTTTGAAAAGAAGGTCGACGACATCCGATCCTCGTTTGCTAAGTCAAACGACACCGCTGGTTCTGCTCACACTGCCCTACCCTGTGCTCTGACCTCTTTCTCCCTCTCTCTCCAGATGAAATCTTGCGTCTTGTGACGGCCGGCCGCCCAACAACCTGCCCGCTTGACCCTATCCCCTCCTCTCTTCTCCAGACCATTTCCGGAGACCTTCTCCCTTACCTCACCTCGCTCATCAACTCATCCCTGACCGCTGGCTACGTCCCTTCCGTCTTCAAGAGAGCGAGAGTTGCACCCCTTCTGAAAAAACCTACACTCGATCCCTCCGATGTCAACAACTACAGACCAGTATCCCTTCTTTCTTTTCTCTCCAAAACTCTTGAACGTGCCGTCCTTGGCCAGCTCTCCCGCTATCTTGCGTCTTGTGACGGCCGGCCGCCCAACAACCTGCCCGCTTGACCCTATCCCCTCCTCTCTTCTCCAGACCATTTCCGGAGACCTTCTCCCTTACCTCACCTCGCTCATCAACTCATCCCTGACCGCTGGCTACGTCCCTTCCGTCTTCAAGAGAGCGAGAGTTGCACCCCTTCTGAAAAAACCTACACTCGATCCCTCCGATGTCAACAACTACAGACCAGTATCCCTTCTTTCTTTTCTCTCCAAAACTCTTGAACGTGCCGTCCTTGGTCAGCTCTCCCGCTATCTCTCTCAGAATGACCTTCTTGATCCAAATCAGTCAGGTTTCAAGACTAGTCATTCAACTGAGACTGCTCTTCTCTGTATCACGGAGGCGCTCCGCACTGCTAAAGCTAACTCTCTCTCCTCTTCTCTCATCCTTCTAGACCTATCGGCTGCCTTCGATACTGTGAACCATCAGATCCTCCTCTCCACCCTCTCCAAGTTGGGCATCTCCGGCGCGGCCCACGCTTGGATTGCGTCCTACCTGACAGGTCGCTCCTACCAGGTGGCGTGGCGAGAATCTGTCTCCTCACCACGCGCTCTCACCACTGGTGTCCCCAGGGCTCTGTTCTAGGCCCTCTCCTATTCTCGCTATACACCAAGTCACTTGGCTCTGTCATAACCTCACATGGTCTCTCCTATCATTGCTATGCAGACGACACACAATTAATCTTCTCCTTTCCCCCTTCTGATGACCAGGTGGCGAATCGCATCTCTGCATGTCTGGCAGACATATCAGTGTGGATGACGGATCACCACCTCAAGCTGAACCTCGGCAAGACGGAGCTGCTCTTCCTCCCGGGAAGGACTGCCCGTTCCATGATCTCACCATCACGGTTGACAACTCCATTGTGTCCTCCTCCCAGAGCGCTAAGAACCTTGGCGTGATCCTGGACAACACCCTGTCGTTCTCAACTAACATCAAGGCGGTGGCCCGTTCCTGTAGGTTCATGCTCTACAACATCCGCAGAGTACGACCCTGCCTCACACAGGAAGCGGCGCAGGTCCTAATCCAGGCACTTGTCATCTCCCGTCTGGATTACTGCAACTCGCTGTTGGCTGGGCTCCCTGCCTGTGCCATTAAACCCCTACAACAGAACGCTGCAGCCCGTCTGGTGTTCAACCTTCCCAAGTTCTCTCACGTCACCCCGCTCCTCCGCTCTCTCCACTGGCTTCCAGTTGAAGCTCGCATCCGCTACAAGACCATGGTGCTTGCCTACGGAGCTGTGAGGGGAACGGCACCTCAGTACCTCCAGGCTCTGATCAGGCCCTACACCCAAACAAGGGCACTGCGTTCATCCACCTCTGGCCTGCTCGCCTCCCTACCACTGAGGAAGTACAGTTCCCGCTCAGCCCAGTCAAAACTGTTCGCTGCTCTGGCCCCCCAATGGTGGAACAAACTCCCTCACGACGCCAGGACAGCGGAGTCAATCACCACCTTCCGGAGACACCTGGAACCCCACCTCTTTAAGGAATACCTAGGATAGGATAAGTAATCCTTCTCACCCCCCCCCCCCCTAAAAGATTTAGATGCACTATTGTAAAGTGGCTCTTCCACTGGATGTCATAAGGTGAATGCACCAATTTGTAAGTCGCTCTGGATAAGAGCGTCTGCTAAATGACTTAAATGTAAAATGTAATGACTACAGATCACCTCAGTGAGGTGGTTAAAATTCACAGGTATTGCACAGAGAATAGTTTACTAACATCCCATCAACATGTTGTTCTAACAATAAAATATCCTAATGTTTGACAGTGAAAGTTGTTTATTGATGTCAGGAACTTAAAATGTTTCTGTTCTAATTTCAGTTGAGGATCCTTGGAATCTGTATGCCAGACAGAGCCACAGTCTATTTGAGGGATGGAATTGTGGCTGATCTCCAAACCAAAACAAGGAGCTACACCTCAACCTCCCTATTTTGCAAACCACTACCCTAGAGCATATGAGAGTCCTCTGCCCATCAAAAAAAACAAGTACCAATGTAACAATGACCATGCTCAATGACTTGCCAGCTGCTGCATGCTCTTTTTATAATTCACTGCAGAGTGAATCATTTGTTGTTAATCCAAGCTACATAATTAACAGTTTTTTTTCTGTGAGTTTATGATCCCCTGAACCTGTATACTGTAGTATGTTGAATCTGTATACATTTCAGAAGACATGTCACCCCTATTGTAGGAAATTAAATGTATCGTAGGTGTTTCTATGCGAATCAATGTGTATGATTTGAGCCAGCACAATATATTGAATTAATTTAATTTTAAGATGTTGTTCCTAGTGTAGAAAATGTTATGTGCAATGTGTTCTGTTGAGAATTATTTTGTGTGTGATCATTTGAACCTTTTTTAATCTGAAAGAATTAAAAACAAATAATGGGAGGGGATAAAATGGCGCCGTAGAGAGAACACGGTGTTTCAGCGAGCTCTAGTGGCATTCGTAAATTTATATTCTTACATTAATCTCCTAGCTTGAAAAAGTGGTAGAATTGGCTAAATAAGTTACCATATAATGAGTCTTGACGACTATTTCGCAAAAATCTCAGACAACATGCCCAATAGAACTACTAAGAAGTCGACCAAAACCACCACCCCTGTGGATGTGCATGAGGAGCTAGCTAACGTTAGCGAAGCTAACACCATTGCGGATCCAGGCACAATGGACCTGATGATTCAAAAGATGAGTGATAACATTACTAAAGTGATCGATGCTAAGATAAGAACGGTCTTGGAAGCAATAGCAGGCCATTCAGCTGAAATACAGAGGGTTGTGAAACGTGTTGGTGAGGCGGAAGGAAGAATTGCTGCAGTGGAAACTTCAACTACATCTATGGACGCTAAGATAAAAGCACTTGAGAAACAGGTGCGCGAAATGGCGGAGCACATTGACGACTTGGATAATCGAGGACGCAGATGCAATATTCGTGTTGTGGGACTCCCGGAAAATTCTGAAGGGACACGTTCAGTCAAATTCTTTGAGGAATGGATCCCTGGCTACCTACAAATGGACACGAAGGCTGGTCGTGTGAAGCTGGACAGAGCCCATCGCTCTCAAGCACCGATACCCGGTCCCAATCAGCGCCCACGGCCGGTGGTTATAGAGTTCCACAACTTCACCGACAAGCAGCGCGTCATGGATGCGGCTAGAAACATCGGCTCTGATGGTAGTCAACATAAAGGTCCAAAGGTCTCATTAATAATAATATATATACATTCTTCAATGATTATTCCACAGCGGTTGTGCGAAGACGCAAAGGCTCGACTCAGGAGAATGAAGATGGACTACGCACTGTTGTACCCGGCCACATTGAAGATTATGGTCAACGGATCTCCTAAAAAGCTCTACACACCTGAAGAGGCTGCTGCGTTTATTGACTCTCTCTGGTAAATAACTTTAAGCTGCACCTCCACAGCATTGAATAACTGTTTATTTTTGGTTGAATCTGATCATGAAACAGTGGTGTGAGTCCTCATGTGCTCCGGCTCAGTAATATTCGTATCTTTATTATTTTTCTTGCTAAAGTAATAGTCGCTATAGCTCAGGCTGAGATATGTGTGAATCCATATTGGTGCCCAGGCTTGGTTTTAGGTGGAAGAGCCTCAATCTTCTATTGATTTTCTTTTCCATACATATAAAGGATGAGGCTATTGAGCGGCAATGCGGACTTAAGAGTCTACATTGGAGAGTTGAAATCCCCTGCATGTTAGCTAGTGGGAAAACCCCCTTTTGGATATTTACATGTTTAATTTTTGGGTTTAGTATAGTTCGAGTTCAGGGTTCATATCGTTTGTTTATGCTCAGTGAGATAGAGGAGAGTTCAACACATGGAAAAAGGTACCACCCCACTTTTACAGTAGGATCCAGTCTGGATATTGAATGGTCAAGATACAATAGAGGGAGCCATAACCCCATTAAAAGGAAGAAGGTACTGTCTTTTTTGAAAAAAGAAAATATTGATATCCTGTTAAAGATAGGGCTGACTACTGCCCTGCCCCCTTTGGAGGAATTGCGTGCCCATAGTAAACAGAAAAAAATTCTGTCCAAAATTGCTAATATATGCATATAATAATTATAATTGAATAGAAAACACTCAAAAGCTTCTAAAACCGTTCAAATTATGTCTGTATGTAAAGCAGAACTCTCAGGGCAGCCATTCTCCCAAACACTCTCTTGTCATCATGAAAGTTGAGCCAACTTTGACATCATCGACCCCACCCTTCCCAACCAGCTACGGATCTGGGAACAGTTTCTATCTCTTCAGCACAATGTCTGCTTTCAATGGGGCTTGTCATTGTGAGAATCACGCGCTCCCTCCACTTTTGGCGGGCTGAAACCTTCTGGTCACGCGAAAATACATGCACTTTCATGCGCGTGTCGGGCCCAGAGCTCTCTTTCTTCCAGGATTGACCAAACGATGTCTGTTTGTCTGTTCGAACTAAGGATTGTTTTGCACGTTCAGAACATGCTAAAGCTTGATTCTGCACTTAGTTTGACCAGTTTCGTCGACATATAATATGTAATTTTGAAGTTTTGATGCGCATCCACTAGAATTTTGGCTACATTTCAGACGGAATTTGTCGTGTTTGATAGCCCAAAGACACAGACTTGAAAACCAAACGCAGTTTTTGGTAAGTATAACTCCTTCCACGGCTTATGATCGAAGAACATCAAAGGAAGGGAATATTTATGTGGTTATTTTTGTGTTTCTGTGGAGTCCAACATAGAGGAGACATAATGCTAATGTGTGAGCTCCGTCTCATATTATAGCCTAGTGAACGAATTCTGTAACGTTAAAAATAAATGTAACACAGCGGTTGCATTAAGAAGAAGTGTATCTTTCTATCTATATGTAGAACATGTATATCTAGTCAAAGTTTATGATGTGTATTGCTTGTTATCTGACGTTATCTGGTGGAGCTATCATAATTTCTCCGGACATTTGAGTAGCATTTTTTCAACATGGCCGTCATTGTAAACAGAGATTTATGGATATAAATGGCATATTATTGAAAAAAACATAAATGTACTGTGTAACATGTCCTATTACTGTCATCTGATGAAGATTTTCAAAAGGTTAGTGAATTATTTTTCTTTTAATCCTGCGTTTGTTGATTGCATTTTTTGGCTATTCAAATGAGCTGTGTCTTTGGTGGTGGTTTGACATAAATATGTGCTATGTTTTCGCCGTAAAACATTTTAGAAATCTGACTTGCTGGCTGGATGAACAAGGTTTTTATCTTTCATTTGAGCTATTGGACTTGTTAATGTGTGGAGGTTAAATATTTCTAAGAATATTTTTGCATTCCATGCGCCACCGATCCAGCTGAACGTGGGAGGGGTCGTTCCCAAAAGGGAACCCTACCCAGTCAACTTTTACAGTAGGATCCAGTCTGGATATTGAATGGTCAAGATACAATGGCAGGTAACAGACTGCGTTGCGTGTATGTACATGGAACATTAGAGGGAGCCATAACCCCATTAAAAGGAAGAAAGTACTGTCTTTTTTTGAAAAAAGAAAATATTGATATTGCCCTGTTGCAAGAAACTCATTTGGATGATAAGGAGCACCTGAAATTACAACATAGTGTTTATCTAGAAGTAGAGGTGTAGCAATTCTGGTGAAAAAGAACGTACCACTTAAGGTCTTGAATTGTGTGAAAGATAAATTTGGTCGCTTTGTTATAATTAATGGTACTTTACAAGGGCAGAACATTTCCATAATTAATATTTACTTCCCCCCTGCTCACCCCCCTGATTTCCTCACTAAGGTATTTCTAGACTTTTCAGAATTAAACTCGGACACCGCAGTGGTTGGAGGAGATTTTAACTGCTCGTTGAACCCCCTTATTGATAAGTTTCCCAGCGGTATAGCTTCACTCTCTCCTCAAGCTAAGTCACTTAAAGCTATTTGTGATGATCTGGGGTATGCAGATGTCTGGAGAGCTTTTCATCCCTCCAACAGAGAGTTCACTTTGTTCTCTGCACCTCATGGATGTCAGACTAGAATAGATTTTTTTTTTATGCCCAGGACGTCTTTGCAGTCTGTTTTATCTGCTAGGATAGGAAGCATAGTCATATCTGATCATGCTGAGGTGATCCTGGACATAAAACTCAACGGGGCATTCAATCGGTCAAGACATTGGAGGTTGAACACAACCATTCTTAAAGACCATACATTCACACCATATTTTATTACAGAGTTTAAAGCATTTTTCTCTATTAACTCTCAATCAACAGATAACCCCTCGCTCATTTGGGAGACATGTAAAGCGTATGCCAGGGGTCTGATTATGTCATACACAGCTACTAAGAGACGGAAAAAGCAAAACATGTTAGAGGGTGAATTAGGAACTAAAGAGAAAGACTACATTAAAACGCACACTCCTGCCCTATTAAAGGAAATATCAGTCATTAGATCAACGTTAGACTCTCTCCTAACACAGGACGCTGAAAAGAAAATGAGATTTGTCAGGCAAAAGCTATATGAACATGGCGATAAGCCAGGAAAGTACTTGGCATACCTAGCTAAAAAGAGGGCTGACTCTCAGTCAATTGCTACTATTACTGATTCTGATGGTAATCATTAATATTAAAATAAATTTATAAGTGACTCATTTAACAAATTTTATACAAACCTTTATGCCTCAGAACTGCCAAAGGATGCACCCAAATTAATGGAGAACTTATTTTGTAAGATCTCATGAGCTCCCTACTATCGCCGAAGAGCAGAGGTCCCTCCTTAATGCCCCTTTTACCAAGGAAGAGATAATGTTCGCAATTAAGAATGTGCAAAATGGTAAGGCCCCAGGACCAGATGGGTTTTGTAGTGAGTTCTATAAAGAGTTCCATGGCCTGATCCTTGAGCCATTGCGTGATATGTTTAACCACTCATTTTCAAATGACCAACCAACTCCCTCAAACGCTGAGAGAAGCAAACATTTAACTTATTCTCAAAAAGGGAAAATGTCCAGAGTCTTGTTCCTCGTACAGACCAATTTCCCTTCTGAATGTGGATAGAAAATTGCTTTCTAAAATTCTAGCCACAAGATTAGAGGACTCACTGCCACAAATTGTGAAAGGAGACCAAACTGGCTTCATTAGGGGCCGTAAGTCACGCAACAATGTCAGGCGGCTTCTTATTGTAATTCAAGCCTACCAACAAAGTGCTGTGGATGGTCTTGTGCTCTCCCTAGATGCTGAGAAAGCATTTGATCGTGTCTTACCTATTATTTGCTCTAAATAAATTTGGTGGGTGAACGTTTTATATGATGATCCTCAGGCTGCTGTCCTTACTAATGGGCTACGGTCAAATAGCTTCTCTATACACATAGGTACCAGACAGGGCTGTCCTTTATCCCCTCTCCTCTTTGCACTCGTTATTGAACCACTGGCCGAGGCCATCAGGGCTGCCTGCTATACAGGGCTGCTCATTGGTGATGTTCACCATAAAATAAGCTTGTATGCTGATGATGTCCTGATATTCATCTCTAGTCCCGAGACTCCAATTACATCTCTTATTAATATTATTGAATTATTCAGCAAATTCTCATTAACCTTACTAAGTCAGAGGCTATGCCACTTGGTAGCCTACACTCTGTACCTAATACTTCTCCCCCCTTCCCTTTTACATGGTCTCCCTCAGGTTTCATATATCTGGGTATATTTTTAACTCCTAAATTCCAGCTAATGTACAAAGCCAATTTTGTTCCCTTGTTTGATACAATAAGACAGGATCTGGAGCGCTGGAACACTCTACCGATTTCTTGGTTAGGTAGAATATCCCTCTTGAAAATGAACATTTTACCTAGACTACTTTACCCAATCCAAATGATCCCAGTATTACTCTCCAATAAGGTAATAAAGGATGTAAATGGATGGCTAAGTTCCTTTATATGGAGTAAACGCAAGCCAAGACTTAAGATGGCAATATTGCAGCTGCCAAGATCTATGGGCGGCTTGGACCTCTGCCCAATATCAGGTTCTATCAATCAATGGTGAGCCCACCTTTGTTATATTTCTGACTGGATCACAAATGACTCCTCTATTTGGTTAGACATTGAGACTTCTCTTTCAAAATACCCCTTACAGGATCTTTTATTTTTCAGAAGTTTCAAGTCTGTAGAAGATCACTGCAATAATCCCGTTACACTTAACACACTCAAAGTATGGAGGTCAGTTCAACGCTTTCTGGGAAGGTCCAAACTAACCTCTGCTCTTACCCTGTCATTGAAAGAATGCTTTTTTTCCCAACAAAGGAAAATGTCTGTAAGTCTGTTTTATGATACTTTAAGGTCCTTTTCTGCTGTCAACACAGAGGGTGAAACAAGAAAGAGAAAGAATTGTCTGTTACTATTGAGGAAGAGATGTGGGAGGACATTTGGAGATATGCAAAAACAATATCTATATGTAACCGTACTAGAGCAATCCAATTAAGAATAATACACAGATTGCATATATCCCCAAATCGCAGACATGCTTGTAGCCCCACTTCCTCTTCCCCTCAGTGTCTTAAATGCAAAACTGATACAGGCACCCTAACACATTGTTTATGGTCATGTACCAAAATACAAAGATACTGGTCTGAGTGTTCTGCAAGAAATTGAAAAGATCCTAAAGATCTAGAATTGGGCCCAGTTTCTTTACTGTTAGGTCTTCCTAGTAGGCATGTTACTTCTGTGGGTAAAAGGAGGCTTTACAACATCCTTACCTTCGCAGCGAGGAAAAACATCCTTTTTACAGTGGATTGGTTGGTGATAAGGTTCCCTCTAGGTTCCCTCTACTATTAATAAATGTATTAAAGATTGGCATAAGATACTATTTGAATGGGTGCCTCTGGAATATCTGACATGTACATTGCATTCTAAAACAGACCAGTTCTACAAAGTATGGGAACCTTATCTAAATTACCTAGAACCTGAGGTATCAGCTATTATGCTGTAAGGATTCTCTTAGAATGGCGGGGATCTATGTATTTCAGAACTACACTGTACGTTCCATGTGTGGAACCTAACCTCTTGGTTTAAACTGACCTTTTTTGTTTAATTTCTGTTTGTAAGTTTGTTTAAAATGTATGTATTGAGAGACGCAATGGAATGGTGATGGGGTGAGAGAAGCACCGAGCGGGAAGAGGAAAATGGTGTACGTATGTATGTGTGTGTGTGTGCGTGCGCGTATGTATATGCATATGTATGTGTGTGTATGTATGTACAGTGCCTTGCGAAAATATTTGGCCCCCTTGAACTTTGCGACCTTTTGCCACATTTCAGGCTTCAAACATAAAGATATAAAACTTTGTTTTTTTGTGAAGAATCAACAACAGGTTGGATGGAGAGCATTTGTGAACAGCAGTTTTCAGTTCTTTCCACAGATTCTCGATTGGATTCAGGTCTGGACTTTGACTTGGCCATTCTAACACCTGGATATGTTTATTTTTTAACCATTCCATTGTAGATTTTGCTTTATGTTTTGGATCATTGTCTTGTTGGAAGACAAATCTCCGTCCCAGTCTCAGGTCTTTTGCAGACTCCATCAGGTTTTTGGCTCCATCCATCTTCCCATCAATTTTAACCATCTTCCCTGTCCCTGCTGAAGAAAAAAAGCAGGCCCAAACCATGATGCAGCCACCACCATGTTTGACAGTGGGGATGGTGTGTTCAGGGTGATGCGCTGTGTTGCTTTTACGCCAAACATAACGTACACTTTTTATGGATATATTTAAAATGGCTTTCTTCTTGCCACTCTTCCATAAAGGCTAGATTTGAGCAATATACAACTGATTGTTGTGCTATGGACAGAGTCTCCCACCTCAGCTGTAGATCTCTGCAGTTCATCCAGAGTGATCATGGGCCTCTTGGCTGCATCTCTGATAAGTCTTCTCCTTGTATGAGCTGAAAGTTTAGAGGGACGGCCAGGTCTTGGTAGATTTGCAGTGGTCTGATACTCCTTCCATTTCAATATTATCGCTTGCACAGTGCTCCTTGGGAAGTTTAAAGTTTGGGAAATCTTTTTGTATTCAAATCCGGCTTTAAACTTCTTCACAACAGTATCTCGGACCTGCCTGGTGTGTTCCTTGTTCTTCATGATGCTCTCTGCACTTTTAACAGACCTCTGAGACTATCACAGTGCAGGTGCATTTATACGGAGACTTGATTACACACAGGTGGATTGTATTTATCATCATTAGTCATTTAGGTCAACATTGGATCATTCAGAGATCCTCACTGAACTTCTGGAAAGAGTTTGCTGCACTGAAAGTAAAGGGGCTGAACAATTTTGCACACCCAATTTTTCAGTTTTTGATTTGTTAAAAAAGGTTTGAAATATCCAATAAATGTCATTCCACTTCATGATTGTGTCCCACTTGTTGATTCTTCAAAAAAATTGTTTTATATCTTTGTTTGAAGCCTGAAATGTGGCAAAAGGTTGCAAAGTTCAAGGGGACCGAATACTTTCGCAAGGCACTGTATGTATATATATATGCGCGTAGATGTGTAAGTGGGTGCTGTTTTTCTTGTTTTTGTTCTGTGTGCTTTGTCTCTGTTGTTGCATCTCTTAATATGGGTGAAAATTGTGAAATTCCAATAAAAATACTGTTACAAAAAATATTTAAAAAAATAAGTCACATACAGCATGTGAGTATTCATTTGATCTTGATTCCCTTGTTTTATTCATTACAATATACAGTACGTCTCTGTCACCCCATTTAGCATGAACTCAAAGCAGTTAATACTTATTTACTGCTGTCACCTCAGTACAGAAGGACATGTCTTGCCTTTAGCATGGGTTTAACGCAATTCAAAACTTAATTGCTGTACATAGTGTTAAACGCAAAGAGAATGGGTTTCTGACCGTTTTGTAATATTGACCTTCGGGACCAGCATAATGGACATGCATATTGGCTCATCACATTGATACATATTTGAAATTTACAAGTTGTGCTTGTTTTGATTGAATTAATTGAATTGTATTCTATTTTTGTAGTTATTCTATGGTATGTTCACATTGAGGGCTTCATTTTAAATGAGACTAAGATTTCATGACTCAACTTTTAAGAAAAGTCAGTGCTAAAGTTGATAGACCACCTTTAAATGAACCTCCATACAAATGAATGAACTACATATTGCATTTAAGTTATTTACATGAAGGGCATCTGTACTTGAAAGTACTTAAAACATCATATCAGGTGTTAAAAAAGTCTTACGAGACTCATGCAAAATGTCACATATACTGTTCTTCCATAAACTGAGATCACTGGAGATACGGTTCATCCACATTCTAAAAATTGAAACGGCAATAAAAAAAAAAGTATTTTTTTGAAATAACAAAAAATTCTCAATTGTTGTTGGAAGATATGGGTATGGTGAATTATTTGTCAACAATAAAACACCTAATGTGGTACACACAATAATAAAAATAACTGATAATCTTAAAATGGAAAAATTGTCACAAATATGGTTCTTCATCTGTACGATTCAAATATGAAATTAAATAGTAAACAATTAAACATGTGAAATTGAATTACACAATAATGTATGTGGATGCTAATATGATGTACTATATTCAATTATGATAACAATAGCCTAATATATTTAATATGCCATAAACAATTGTTTTTTTTAGTTTCACTAATTCATTCTAATTACCTTAATCATTATGACACACACTATTGTCATTGGTTGCACTAATTGCACTGTTTGTCTACATAACCTGGTTCAAGTATTCATGACATTACCCTGAAGAAGGCACAGTGACGCTGAAACGTTGGTAAATACCAATAAATTACTGGGAGTTTATATATGGAGTGTGCACATTTCTTTAATTTTCATATAAAGTATTTAAGTAAAAAAAAAATACTTCAAAGTACTGTATCTGTACTTTACCATTTATGTTTGACATATTTCACTTTACATTCCTAAAGAATATGATGTACTTTTTACTCCATAAATTTTCCCTGACACCCAAAAGTACGCATTACATTTTGAATGCTAAGCAGGAAAGAAAATGGTCCAATTCCCACACTTATCAAGAGAACATCCCGAGTCATTCCTCCTGCCTCTGATCTGGCAGACTCACTAAACACAAATGCTTTGTTTTTAAAAGACGTCGTGAGTGTTTGCTTAATTTAAAGGAATTTTCAATTCATACTTTTTACACTTAAGTATACTTAAAACCAAATAATTGTAGACTTTTACTCAAGTAGTATTTACTGGCTGACTCTCAGTTTTACTTGAGTCATTTTCTACAAAGGTAACTTTACTTTTACTCAAGTATGACAAGTGAGTACTTTTTCCACCACTGGTTATTTACATTGTAGTCATTAAACATACGGTCACACTGGTCACCCATGGGAATCACACCCACAACCCTGGCGACTAAACCACACTGCTTCATCAAATAGCAAAACCAAATGACCTGGTTTGAAGTTGAGATTACATTAAAAGTACATGGTGCAAGTGATCAATGCCATTCGAGATTCTACATAGACTACAGCAATTGTGAATATCTCCACAGATCTGCCACAACCTACAGTATAGTATGCATGCTATCTTGAACATGCACATTTTATATGATTAACTTTACATATGAATACATGTATAGTTACAGTAACCTCAAAATGTGGTCATGGATCTGTTACTTATTTTAAGGTTTAATAACTACTGTTACATTAGATTGTATGAGAGCCTTAACTTTAGGCTATTTACTGTGTTACGAATCCCTTTTGGCCCGACAGTCTAGGGGGGATGGTAATGAGACCCGTAACAACTCATGCAAATTATAATAGTGACAAAGTAAAAGTGTGAACGAAATAACCACGACAACTGAAATCTACCGTCAAACTCAGGGTTTATTAATAAACACACGGTAATGGGGGGGGAGCAGGAAAAGGGGATGAGCTGGACCCAAGGAAAGAAACAATAAGTATTCAAAAACACCCCTAAGCTAGACTAGCCTACTTTAACAGCTAACTAACTAAACAAAAATACAGTGGGTGGTCTGCCCAGTTCTAACTAGTGTATTTAACAAAGTCTACCTACGGGTAGTGTATGCCCATGGGCGACTTGTCTTGGTTCCCCCTTTTCCCACCAGCAAACAAACAAACACCATAACCAAAACAATACTCACAGGTGAGGACAAAGTGCTATGGAGGTGCTCAAACAAAAAAGAGGTCAATACACAAAGCAAGAGTGAAACACAGAGACCTACAGACATGGCATTTACAGAGAGATTGAGCTCTAGAGCAAACAACTGACAGGGTTTTTAAACCAAGGGAAAGGAACTGTGATAGGGTAGGAAACAGGAGGAGGTGTGTCTTCTGATTGATGATTGGTGACTGATTGGGGAGTGATAATTTTCACCTGTGAGAGAAAAAAACACAGGATACACACACAGGATACTGGTATCCGTAACAATTACTGTTAGAGGAAATTGTGGTTGAGATGATTAATTATGTATACATTATTGATTACAACCATTTATTCTAATACTATTGTGTTATGGTATGAAAAGTAAAAGTTATTGGTTAAGCTGTTACTGAAAATATAAGCAGAACAAATTAATTGTCTGTGTCTCTTGGGCAGTTAAAGGGGGAGCGATGCTATGGCTTTTCAGACAGATAAGCAATGTCTGGGTGATGTTCCAGACCTAATAAACAATGGGCTCTTGTGAGAATCGGCGAGAGGGTGGGAAACTGATGATGTCATGTTCAGTTTATAGCCTGTGGAAAAATGTGTATGCTTCAGTACTCTCTGGAATAAAACGCTATTACCTGGCTTTTAAGACTGGTCTCGATCTACTTCATGCATAATTAATGAACTTACACCTCATTAAAGAATTAGGAACGAGTGCGAAATTGGTTTTGGCAATAAAACATAAAGGAATTTAGAATTCCTCTATCAATTTGGTCCTTCGAAGTGCCGGATCTAAACATCTCTCACTGTGCCTGGAGGTAGTACGCTGGAAAACGTGCACGGACTTGTTTTTGACTCGTTTTACTAAAGACCTGTCCTCTGAATTGAGGTTAAAATTGAAACAGGCCTGCATATTATCACAGAGGACAGAGAGGGTGACTAGATTCAAACGAACAATGCTTATCCCAGTCGGCAGCAGGTAAAGTAGCTTTTATTCTCGAATTTGGGAGGGATTACTTAGGATATTTATTGATTAAAATGTTATGAAGGAGTTGAATTTTATCAATAATAGGTGCTTGAATATTCCGAACAAATAAAATGGGTTTCTACCGGGGGTATTAACCAGGATATCGATAAAAAGGAAGCAGGTCCGAAATTGACCTGAGGTAAGGTGCGCTACCATCAAATAAACTAGAGCTTAATAAAGCCTGGTCTTGCAAGCCAAGGATTATTAACCTGTTCAGGATACCACGGTTTACTGCCCCTTCTGGAGGATTTGGGTACCCATATAAAACAGGATACATTTTTTTCAAAAGTTGCTAATATTTGCATATTAAAAATATTATCGAATAGAAAACACTCTAACAATTCTAAATCCGTTTAAATTGTGTCTCTATGTAAAACAGAAGTGTCAGGGCATGCATTCTCCCAAAATCTCTCTTGTCATGGAAAAAGTTGCCTCTGCTTTGACGTCATATTTAACGCACTTCCCAAAAGGCTACCGCTCTGGGAACAGTTTCTACGTGTTCAGCGTGATGGCTGCCTTCTATGGGGCTTGTCAGTGTGTGAATCGCGCGCTCACGAGACGTTGAGCGTGCCGAAAAGTCTCGGTCACGCCAAAAAAAACAGTGCCCTGAAAGAGCGCTCTGTAGATTTTCTCTCTTTCCCTCAGGATCGATTAAAAGACGTGTGTGTTTCGCTTAGTCCTCACAATTGCTGTAGACCTTTTTAAGGAGTGATATAGTACGCATTGGAGAATTAGGACGCTTGTTCCGTACAAATAGGATGGCCAATAATTCAATAAACATACCTAAATAAAGTTTTTACCTAATAGTCTATCTTATGGGAAGCTGACTGTGGAAAGTAGCAGATAGATATGTTAAAACAGGTGAGGATAAATTAGGCTTGGTGAGAAGGCAGGGTAATTCTAGCCGAACAGAATAAATGAACCTGTACAATGCTGAAAGAAATTAATATCAAATGAAAAGTGATTAGTCTAGAGTAGTGAGATTTGAGACATTAACGATTGAAAGTCCCAAAAGGAATATCCTATGGGTAAAATGTGATGTCCGATCAAAAGTCTTCTATGGACGTGGTTCACAGGATGGAAAATACATACTGATTATTTTTAAAGGAACACACACATAGGCAGACAGAATAATAACTAGAAGTAACTAAGTAACGGTATATTACAAATTTATAGAACTGCACGCACATAGAATTTAAAATTATATAGAAAGGCATAGATAAGTGTTTAAAGACCATAGCTACTAGTAACGGTAAGGATTAAGAATGGGGAGAAATGCCTCGAAAGAAGCCCCAGAACTAACGGGAGACGAGCGTTATATGCGAGAAAAATTAATAAGGTATGTTTTAATTGTAACAAAATTGGACATTTCGCCCGGGAGTGTAACACTCCACGAAAAAATCGTCAACAGGTTGTAAATTAACTGTGGGGAAGTCAGAGGCGACAATCGAGTAAAGAAAAGGAACTGAGGGAAAACTTTGGGCGTTTAAATTTGGGCTATTTTCTGTTGTCTAGATGTCGGAGTAACAAATACAGATAACTGTGAAAATGGGTATATTTGCGGAGAGTCTCAATCAAATTCATAGCGGCTAGTATAGTGGCGAGCGCAACAGTCTCACCAACGGTAATCCACGGTTCGGTTCCCGGCCGGGGCGTTTAACTAAAATTGATTTTAGATCGTAATTGACCTATTTGCATGTTTTGCCTGAAAAATACAGTCGCCAGTGTTT
Source organism: Oncorhynchus keta (assembly GCF_023373465.1). NCBI lineage: Eukaryota > Metazoa > Chordata > Actinopteri > Salmoniformes > Salmonidae > Oncorhynchus > Oncorhynchus keta. The sequence continues at coordinate 8,345,958 of NC_068442.1, forward strand.
GCAAAAGATATAACTGAACGGATATTATGTGTTCTAGATAGAATTGATAAAAGAAGTCATTAAAAATAATGGCGAGACAATTTCGACGTAAAACGCTATTTTGCCCAAAATGATCTGGTGGAAGAATGTATTGAGATGGGAGTCGTAGTTAAATAGATATATCATAGAAGAGAGAGAGTTGCCTGGAGTTGAATGGGGGGATAACGGGGAGATACAATGCAGTTCCAGCCTGCCTGGACGTTGTGGCTATTTGTGAGTCAATTGACATGAGAAGTTTAACACAAAAACATGGCACGTTTGAATGTTAGGGTATAGTAAATTGAGAAGTTCGGTTGGGTTTACTCTGATGATTAGAATTTAAAACTGAACTCAATCTGAATAGGGAATATATATTTTACAAAGGCGGGCAGATTTGTGTCTATAGCCAGCAACGGAATTGCTAGACACTCAATGGGGCTATATAGTGCAACGCTTTGGACTATAAATTAGGTAAGAATAGTTTAATCGTAAAAAGTTGTGATTGTTTTTCCGAGTATTGATTTTTGGTTAAGGTGACGCCAGTGAAATTGAACAAAAAGTAACGTATTCTAAAAATGATCTGATTTCCGTTCTCATTGCGGGGAACAAATAAAATGCCTTATCTTAAAGGGACAGTGCACGGTAATCACAGTGGTTTGAGTATATGACAGTGGGAAAAAATATTGTGGGACGACAATTCGAAGATAGAAAAATAAATTACATGATACCTCAAGGGATTTAAAACAAACGATGTGAGGGGATTATCATAATTTAGGTTTTGTTTTTGTAGTAAACGTTTGGGTTAAGGGGATTTCCACGTTCCCAGAGACAAGGCATTTTTAAGGCGTACACTCACTAAGGCTGGTCTGAGTTTGTAATTAGACAAGTGAATAACATATTGGGAATAGAGTTGTAATTAAAATACTAAGTCAAAGACGAGACAGGTATTTAGAGCAAAATGGATTCTAAATGATAACAAAGAGACAATTATGATTTATGCCCATCGAAAAGCTTTTATAAAATTGGCGAATTTAGAGATGTTGGTTGGGGTGGTAAATTATAATTCAGGATTTGAACAGATGTGATAAATTAGGTTTGGTTAATCGAACAAGAATTATTTACAATTCATTTGAAGTCGCTACGAATTGGCAGGTTGAGCGCTTGATGATGACGTCACTAGCGAGACACTTTTGTCACCAGGGACTGGGGATAACGGAGCAAAATGTATGGCTGTGTATGGCTGTTAGTGTGTGTATCGGGGTTTCAAGTAACTTTTAAGAATTTGATATAAAAATGTTTTGGTTATTTGTTTACTGGTTATGGTCAATTTTAGGGTTTGATTTAACTTAGTTGAACAGTGTGTTCTGGCGGGTTTAGGTAGAACTCTTTGTTCCGGGACGGATGGGAGTTACCCAAAAGTAAGTAAATTAAAGGAGCCATGAGGGAATGCGAATGCATATTTATTAAATATCGGGGATTAAATTACGGATTCCTTACACTATGAAATGTACGACATTTGCGGCAGAGAGAAAAAGTAATGCATTGGATAATAATGTTATTGGGTTAATTATATCTAAAGGTAGCATGGTAATTTAATTAAGTAAACATATCCGTAGACGATGTTTAAAACTTATGATTAATGATTTGAGTCAAAGGGGAATTATCATTAGGTTTTAGTTATAGTTCACTTATTGAGTTTCTGATTCGAGGTAGCATTAGTGAATGATAGTTAGGGGTGTGGTGTCTCACTTTTAGAGGCCTCCTGGGATTATAATTTTGGGGAGAGTGGGGGAGAGAGCAGCTTTAAACGACCAAATTGAGAAAGGTCTGCAAATGATATATATATATATATATATATATATATATAAAACAACTGTTAGAACGATTTGTTTTAGTGCAAGGGTATTTTAAAGAGGCACGCTCACATATGGAACCTTATGAGATGTTTTTTTTAATGTGTTTGAATTATACAGGTGACTATTTCTATTGTAAGGATAAAGGGTTCTTTATGCCTAATATGGTATGACCTTTTGACCTTATCATGACTGGCTTCTGAGGTCTGATCAGCCTCAGGGGAGTCATTTGTATAATGAATGGGGTCATATTGAGTTACTAGTTTTAAGGTAAATTCATTAGAAATGAAGCAGTTTTGGTTGAGGGCTTAGAATTACTGTTTAAGCCACAAATGAGAAAGGGGTTCAGGATTCTGTCTTATAACATTAGCTGTGAAGTTTTTTTGAATGGGCTATTAGGGATTTGGTATTGTAACAGAGAGAAAGTCATATTTATCATTGAGAATAAATAGGGGAAGATTACATGATAACCAACTTGGGACAGTTCTGGGATTGGAGAAGAGGATATCCTTATAGCATTAGGGGATCCCACAAAGGTGGATAGGTTTTCCATGATATGGGGGAAACCTGGGAGCACTGTTGAACTTTGTAAAGGTGATGAAATCCTACTAACCATCAAAACTATTAAGCTCTCTGATGCAGGCACTTACACCCCCGGACTACAAAGGACCGGGACAGACACGATGGGTGTGTTTTCTATTAAGTTCTATTAATACTGTTTTTATTTATTTACTTTTCTGCTCTTTTGCACACCAATATCTCTACCTGTACATGCCCATCTGATCATTTATCACTCCAGTGTTAATCTGCAAAATTGTATTATTCGCCTACCTCCTCATGCCTTTTGCACACATTGTATATAGACTGCCCATTTTTTTCTACTGTGTTATTGACTTGCTAATTGTTTACTCCATGTGTAACTCTGTGTTGTCTGTTCACACTGCTATGCTTTATCTTGGCCAGGTCGCAGTTGCAAATGAGAACTTGTTCTCAACTAGCCTACCTGGTTAAATAAAGGTGAAATAAATAAAAAATTAAAAAATAAGGTACTGCCAAAACCAGAGGTCCCAGACGAACCAGGGCCAGACACACTCCTCTACCACCCCTGGACCGAACCTGCCACCACTGTGTTAAAATTAATGTTAGACTATTCAGCTATTGATCAATTAGGCACGGAGACTGGTTTTGATGGTAGGGACAATTTGTGGCTGTCTTATACAGAATAGACTTGCTTAGGATATGCTTCTTGCTAGTCAGGGGGGCGCCTGCAAGATGTTCGGTGAACAATGTTGCACGTATATTCCTAATAACACCAGTCCAGATGGTAGTATATCTAAGGGCCTTAATGGGCTTGATGCACTATCTGCTGAGATGAGGACCATGGCGAGGGTGGAGGAGTCTGACTGTTCTTAGTTGGGAGCCTGGTTAGGTAAGTACACTGGTATGGTGGTTACTGGATTTCTGACCCTAATTCTTGTATTATTTGTTATTGATGTGATGTGCTGCTTGCATCATACCGTGTTTTAAGAAGTCTGTTACAGATGTGGTGAAGGCTTCAGGCATGATGCCTTTGCTTGATGCTCCAGTTGGAGATGCTGAGGTGAAGCATGCTTTCAGGGGAGGATGAGACTGACTGAGGATGACCCATGTATGTTTGTTCTCCCTGTTGTGAGGGGTGGCATGGTGCCCACCTGGTGCAGGATAGGAGTAGCTGAGAGGACCAGATGGGTGATAAGAATGCTTTGTTCTGCTTTACTCTGTTTTCCATGACCAAAGTTTTATTCCACACTTTGCAACACATATTAAATCCATGTTATTGTCAGATAGAATACTGAGGGTCCCCAAGGAGAGGGCTTGTTAGTGTAGGAAGGATTTTTAATATGGTTAGCATTTATTAGATTATAAGTTTTTAAATAGTATTATATTTAACAGGAATATAGGACATCTATGATGATTTAGGATTATTGTTAGGATTAAGATAGATTGATTAAGGACTTTAGAGAAAAGCCGCTCATAGACATGTTCTTTCTAAAAGAAAATCCATGAGTTTAGAAAGCCAAACAGTGAGGCATGTAGTTCAAATTTGGGAATGTGAAAAACAGCCACAGGCAGGCAGAAGAGCCCTCCCCCGCACTGCAGAGACCTTGAAGGTTGGAGAGCAGAAGTTTTAGAAGGGGAGCCAGGACGAGCAAAGATAACATAGTGTGTAGATAAGTTGGAGACAAAAGCGAGAATGGAGCGAGAGTGGAGACAAAAGCGAGAATTGGACATGTGGAAAATGAAAGGGACACTCCTAAATGATAATGTCAGACATAAGGATAATTCACTAAATCTTACCTAAGTCATTGTGTAAGAATAAGGCAAGGTTGTTACCTGGGCAGAGCCAGGTAACAAAAGGGGGGATGGGTAAATAGTGTTCTGGAATAGGATGTGACCTACGGGATAATTAACTAATACCATTTTTTTTGGCTAATAAACCGAACGAATAAGAAACTGTTTTATTAGCCAAACCCGTATGTCAAAAGTTTTATGCCCAGCAGGAGAACTACAGAAGGAGGTGGCACACGAGATTCAACCAGGAGACTGGGTCTGGGTCCAATCACTAAAGAAAAAAACTGGAAGCAGCCTCGGTGGGAGGGACCATTCCAAGTACTACTGGTGACTGCCTTCGCTGTGAGATTAGCCGAAAGAGCTACCTGGGTGCATATCACACATTGTAAGAGGGTAAGACACTGTCGGACAATCACAGGAGTAGGAGAGGAACCGTGACCCATATGGAACGGAGGTCAAACTCCTTCTGAAGATTCCCTATACCCGACCTTTCCCCAGCTGTGAGCGTTCATAGAAGTGAAGTGATGGCTTGGCCTCTGGCTGTTGATATGTTCTCGGGGAGAGGGTGGGGCTTCACGTGTGCGCTGACCGTCCTGAGCTGTTTTATTGTGGGGGCCATGTTCCTGATTCACCATGATCCCCCGGAGAGTGCCAAAGAGGATAATTTGAACAACTTTTTCAAATTCTATTGTAATATATGTAATTTATTCAATATTCTCATTCTCAAACATTTTTGTTGTTGTTTAATCCTTCACTGTGACTCCCACAGCCATGAAAGACAGAGGGAAGTCCAGGACTAGGACACAAGAGACCAGTCAGAACAGTTCTGAGAAAAGCCTGACAGACCTCCTCAGTGTCCGATGTGCCAGTGATATTGTCCTACAGCCAATGCAACCAGGGAGAAAGAATAGCCGATCCCACTTCCACAACATGGATGTGACTAAAGAGAGGGCTGACATGGGAAGGCTTCCAATGGCCACTCCACCCATCAAGCTCCCAATGCTCACTGTGACCTCTCTCATTGTCCAAAGGAACAAAAACACCCTCAAGGTGCCTCGTCTGCAGCGAGGGACAGATGGGGAGCAAGCGTCGAGGTCCGATCAATACAAAAACCGGAGGGAGCACATTTACCTCCAGCCACAAGCAGGAGCCAGAGGTTAAATCCAGCAGACCACATACACCGGGAAGCATCCCTAGGACGCCCAATGTATGTTCCAATGCAGCCAAGGCAGTAGCTCCTTTATCTGGGATTCGATGTAGCCAGTCTGAGGTCAGGATCCAGGCCAATCCTCTCCAGAGGTCTAACATCCAGGACCAAAGGCCCCGCCCTCCTCCTGCTCTGTGCGAAGGCAGCCTCTTGCAGCCGCCATGTTCTCCTGTGGATGTCCTCCAGCCGGAGGTCCAGGTCAGCAGAAGCCTGGCTCGACCCAAGACCGGGATAGCTAGGATAACAAGACATACTGATGGCAGCACTCTGAGGTTCCCTAACCAGACCTTAGAGCTTATAAACTCCATGGGTAGGACGGAGAGCAACAATTCTTTCCCTGTGCTGCCAACCATTGCAGTGTCAGCCTCACATGCACAGATGGCCATCCCATTGCCTACCCCAATGGTCAGCCATGTGCCTGACCTCCTGGTGCCTACTCTATCTGCTTCTCCGGTTCCTTCCAGCCGAGTGCCTGCCCCACCTGCCTCCCCAGTGCCAGCCCGGCCTGCCAACGTCAGATCACGGCGCGTGTCGAAGAGGATCCAGCTCTTACAGATCCAGTCTGCTATGCTGGACCAGCAGCTACCAGAACAACTGGGTGACAAACAAATCATATTACCCTCTGAGCCCCTGTCCTTCAGTAGGACTGAGAGGTTGTTCCTCTGTGGTCCACCTTTAGTCTGCCACCCAGCTAACATAGGCGGAGATGATGGCTGTCACCCCCTGCCCAGACCTACGCCCAGCCACGCAGATCGCACCGACCACTCCCCTTTATTGACCAGTAGGAGAGCCGTGCAGGCGGGCGAGAAGTTCCCCTTTGAAATCCTCTTGACCCCCTTGGTCCCACTGGCAGAACAGCCTCCTATCAAGCAGTGGCACATGCCCGCCTCTCGTACCAAGACCGAGCGGGAATGGGAGAATAGCCAACGAGGGCGCAGGAAGAGAGTGAAGCCCATTCACTGGGACGTTAACTTTAAGTCTGGGCCTTTCATCCCAGTGTGTGTCTCTCCATCACTGCCCTTGATCTTGGAGGTGGATGAAGAGTCTCTGTCTGAAGAGATGGAGCAAAGCCAGTTGTAAGGGGTCGCACACACACACGCACACGCACACACACACAGATATTCATTTTTACTTTTAAATGTCACCTTTATTTAAATTGTGAAGTTAGTTAAGAACACATTTTTATTTACAATGACGACCTACCCCGGCCAAACCCTAACCCGGACGACACTGGGCCAATTGTGAGCCGCCCTATGGGACCAGTGCCTTATACCGCTGCGCCAATCGGGAGCCCTATTGAGACCTCATGGCCTCCCATGGACCAGAGAGGATCAACCAGCATCATCCCAGCGTCTGCCCTGCCTGCCATCCTAGTACCTCCACTGCCCTTTCAACCCCAAACCACAAATGGCAGGTGACAGAAATTATTCAGCGCCCACCGATCCAGGCTGTTGTGCATGAACAGCAGCAGCTACTGTCGGAAATACTGTTGGAACAGACTTTTCCTATGACACCCAACAGGAGCCACAAGCTGTCAAAGTACTTTCATCCCTGGGGTGTGGAGCTTCTCAAACAGTGTTCTATTCCTGAAGATGGACTGCTTCAACCCCTTAGGAGTACCCAGAGTATCTAGTATGCTGGTGATGATAGAATATGTCCCTCAGTATCAACTATAGATTAATATTAATCCACTTCTTACTCTAGTTAGGCAAATGTAAATTTATCATCAGAATGTTCCATTAATACATGATGATCCCTTGGGTTTTTCACAGGCCATCATAATAAATACTTTTTGGCAACTTATCTATTGTTGTCTAAGGTTCATTCCGAAACGCATTCTCTCCACCAAAACCCAAAGCATAGTAGCATTATAAAGATATCTATCAAGTTTAAGAGGTATTACCACATTTTTGTATAGATTTATATGGGGGCCAGCGCAAAGACTCACATTGCAGTGTAAGATCAGTCATGCATCGTACCAAGTTTCTCTCTAGAAACATGCATGAGAAAGCTATGACTAAGCAGAGAAGTATGTTTGAATCAAACGTTCTAAAACTGGTTCAAGAAAGAAGAGCGAGGGATAGAGAGCAAAGCATAGAAGGATGTTGGGTTACATATGAACACTTTCCATCATACTCTCAGGAAGGTTAGTTAGGCTACATGTGATCGTGCATCACCATAACTGAATCATGGCCTTCTTTCTTTAACGGTTTCACGTCACGGTGCAAGTATTTGCATAACTGGGAAACATTTGCATACATTTCAATTTCCCTGGCCGGCAGTGAAGGGGTTAATCAGCTGTATGCTCTCAGTTTACGCTCACGAGCAGAATCTGTCTGCCACAGCTGCTGCGCTAATCTTCTATCACAGAGAGGACTGACATCAAGAGGTGTTTCCAGAGGCCAACAACACAGAGCAGGTTAAAGAAGCTTCAAACCTAACCCACACACACACACACACACACACACAGTATGCTAATGAATATTTAGATGCACTTGCATTCACATACAGTATGAAAGAAAAACAGCAATGTCTGAATGCCGAGGTGAGAACGCAATGAAGAGAGATTCTTGATTCTTCACAAAAAAATACAGTTTTATAGCTTTATGTTTGAAACCTGAAATGTGGCAAAAGGTCGCAAAGTTCAAGGGGGCCGAATACTTTCGCAAGGCACTGTATATATATATAAATACCTGACATTGTATTCCCATTTGAACTGTGCTGTGTTTTTAGATGGTTTAAAGCATCTAAAAGTGTGAATTTCCAATGTGTTATCAATTCTTTGGCTGTCTTTTTGAGTGGGTGAATATAGGTTGTAATCTCAATGATCAACGTCTCAACCAAATATTACCAAATTATCCACATTGAAATGACGTGGTGTGCCCAGTGGGTGGCTTCTTTGCCTTATTCTATATTCTATTTTCTTCTATTCACACATCCAAACTGGCATTGGTCTCCACACTCTCATGCTATTTAACATGTCGTAATATCATTGAATAAGACGAAATAAGACAAACTAATTGTGTGCAGCGCTGTAAGATTGTATGAACTCTGTCAGTGTAAATTAGTGTTTTTTGTAATTGCACTGACCCTGCTGAATGCCAGTGCACATGCACCTTGAACAGTACTTAACTCTTATTGCCGATCTGCGGCCAACAAGGCAGAGTTCATCTCAGCCTATGCCTCCCTCCAGTCCCTCGACTTCTTGGCACTGACGGAAACATGGATCACCACAGATAACACTGCTACTCCTACTGCTCTCTCTTCGTCCGCCCACGTGTTCTCGCACACCCCGAGAGCTTCTGGTCAGCGGGGTGGTGGCACCGGGATCCTCATCTCTCCCAAGTGGTCATTCTCTCTTTCTCCCCTTACCCATCTGTCTATCGCCTCCTTTGAATTCCATGCTGTCACAGTTACCAGCCCTTTCAAGCTTAACATCCTTATCATTTATCGCCCTCCAGGTCCCCTCGGAGAGTTCATCAATGAGCTTGATGCCTTGATAAGCTCCTTTCCTGAAGAAGGCTCACCTCTCACAGTTCTGGGCGACTTTAACCTCCCCACGTCTACCTTTGACTCATTCCTCTCTGCCTCCTTCTTTCCACTCCTCTCCTCTTTTGACCTCACCCTCTCACCTTCCCCCTACTCACAAGGCAGGCAATACGCTCGACCTCATCTTTACTAGATGCTGTTCTTCCACTAACCTCATTGCAACTCCCCCTCCAAGTCTCCGACCACTACCTTGCATCATTTTCCCTCTCGCTCTCATCCAACACTTCCCACACTGCCCCTACTCGGATGGTATCGCGCCGTCCCAACCTTCGCTCTCTCTCCCCCGCTACTCTCTCCTCTTCCATCCTATCATCTCTTCCCTCTGCTCAAACCTTCTCCAACCTATCTCCTGATTCTGCCTCCTCAACCCTCCTCTCCTCCCTTTCTGCATCCTTTGACTCTCTATGTCCCCTATCCTCCAGGCCGGCTCGGTCCTCCCCTCCCGCTCCGTGGCTCGACGACTCATTGCCAGCTCACAGAACAGGGCTCCGGGCAGCCGAGCGGAAATGGAGGAAAACTCGCCTCCCTGCGGACCTGGCATCCTTTCACTCCCTCCTCTCTACATTTTCCTCCTCTGTCTCTGCTGCTAAAGCCACATTCTACCACTCTAAATTCCAAGCATCTGCCTCTAACCCTAGGAAGCTCGTTGCCACCTTCTCCTCCCTCCTGAATCCCCCCCCCCCTCCTCCCTCTCTGCGGATGACTTCGTCAACCATTTTGAAAAGAAGGTCGACGACATCCGATCCTCGTTTGCTAAGTCAAACGACACCGCTGGTTCTGCTCACACTGCCCTACCCTGTGCTCTGACCTCTTTCTCCCCTCTCTCTCCAGATGAAATCTCGCGTCTTGTGACGGCCGGCCACCCAACAACCTGCCCGCTTGACCCTATCCCCTCCTCTCTTCTCCAGACCATTTCCGGAGACCTTCTCCCTTACCTCACCTCGCTCATCAACTCATCCCTGACCGCTGGCTATGTCCCTTCCGTCTTCAAGAGAGCGAGAGTTGCACCCCTTCTGAAAAAACCTACACTCGATCCCTCCGATGTCAACAACTACAGAACAGTATCCCTTCTTTCTTTTCTCTCCAAAACTCTTGAACGTGCCGTCCTTGGCCAGCTCTCCCGCTATCTCTCTCAGAATGACCTTCTTGATCCAAATCAGTCAGGTTTCAAGACTAGTCATTCAACTGAGACTGCTCTTCTCTGTATCACGGAGGCGCTCCGCACTGCTAAAGCTAACTCTCTCTCCTCTGCTCTCATCCTTCTAGACCTATCGGCTGCCTTCGATACTGTGAACCATCAGATCCTCCTCTCCACCCTCTCCGAGTTGGGCATCTCCGGCGCGGCCCACGCTTCGATTGCGTCCTACCTGACAGGTCGCTCCTACCAGGTGGCGTGGCGAGAATCTGTCTCCTCACCACGCGCTCTCACCACTGGTGTCCCCCAGGGCTCTGTTCTAGGCCCTCTCCTATTCTCGCTATACACCAAGTCACTTGGCTCTGTCATAACCTCACATGGTCTCTCCTATCATTGCTATGCAGACGACACACAATTAATCTTCTCCTTTCCCCCTTCTGATGACCAGGTGGCGAATCGCATCTCTGCATGTCTGGCAGACATATCAGTGTGGATGACGGATCACCACCTCAAGCTGAACCTCGGCAAGACGGAGCTGCTCTTCCTCCCGGGGAAGGACTGCCCGTTCCATGATCTCACCATCACGGTTGACAACTCCATTGTGTCCTCCTCCCAGAGCGCTAAGAACCTTGGCGTGATCCTGGACAACACCCTGTCGTTCTCAACTAACATCAAGGCGGTGGCCCGTTCCTGTAGGTTCATGCTCTACAACATCCGCAGAGTACGACCCTGCCTCACACAGGAAGCGGCGCAGGTCCTAATCCAGGCACTTGTCATCTCCCGTCTGGATTACTGCAACTCGCTGTTGGCTGGGCTCCCTGCCTGTGCCATTAAACCCCTACAACTCATCCAGAACGCCGCAGCCCGTCTGGTGTTCAACCTTCCCATGTTCTTTCACGTCACCCCGCTCCTCTCTCCACTGGCTTCCAGTTGAAGCTTGCATCCGCTACAAGACCATGGTGCTTGCCTACGGAGCTGTGAGGGGAACGGCACCTCAGTACCTCCAGGCTCTGATCAGGCCCTACACGCAAACAAGGGCACTGCGTTCATCCACCTCTGGCCTGCTCGCCTCCCTACCACTGAGGAAGTACAGTTCCCGCTCAGCCCAGTCAAAACTGTTCGCTGCTCTGGCCCCCAATGGTGGAACAAACTCCCTCACGACGCCAGGACAGCGGAGTCAATCACCACCTTCCGGAGACACCTGAAACCCCACCTCTTTAAGGAATACCTAGGATAGTAAGTAATCCTTCTCACCCCCCTTAAAAGATTTAGATGCACTATTGTAAAGTGGCTGTTCCACTGGATGTCATAAGGTGAATGCACCAATTTGTAAGTCGCTCTGGATAAGAGCGTCTGCTAAATGACTTAAATGTAAATGTATTTGGCTCCATCCATCTTCCCATCAATTTTAACCATCTTCCCTGTCCCTGCTGAAGAAAAGCAGGCCCAAACCATGATGCAGCCACCACCATGTTTGACAGTGGGGATGGTGTGTTCAGGGTGATGCGCTGTGTTGCTTTTACGCCAAACATAACGTACACTTTTTATGGATATATTTAAAATGGCTTTCTTCTTGCCACTCTTCCATAAAGGCTAGATTTGAGCAATATACAACTGATTGTTGTGCTATGGACAGAGTCTCCCACCTCAGCTGTAGATCTCTGCAGTTCATCCAGAGTGATCATGGGCCTCTTGGCTGCATCTCTGATAAGTCTTCTCCTTGTATGAGCTGAAAGTTTAGAGGGACGGCCAGGTCTTGGTAGATTTGCAGTGGTCTGATACTCCTTCCATTTCAATATTATCGCTTGCACAGTGCTCCTTGGGATGTTTAAAGTTTGGGAAATCTTTTTTGTATTCAAATCCGGCTTTAAACTTCTTCACAACAGTATCGCGGACCTGCCTGGTGTGTTCCTTGTTCTTCATGATGCTCTCTGCGCTTTTAACGGACCTCTGAGACTATCACAGTGCAGGTGCATTTATACGGAGACTTGATTACACACAGGTGGATTGTATTTATCATCATTAGTCATTTAGGTCAACATTGGATCATTCAGAGATCCTCACTGAACTTCTGGAAAGAGTTTGCTGCACTGAAAGTAAAGGGGCTGAATAATTTTGCACGCCCAATTTTTCAGTTTTTGATTTGTTAACAAAGTTTGAAATATCCAATAAATGTCGTTCCACTTCATGATTGTGTCCCACTTGTTGTTGATTCTTCACAAAAAATACAGTTTTATATCTTTATATTTGAAGCCTGAAATGTGGCAAAAGGTCGCAAAGTTCAAGGGGGCCGAATACTTTCGCAAGGCACTGTATGTATGTTTTTGTTCTTCCCTGAACTAAGCAATTATTGGAAAGACATTATTCAGATCTTATCACAGGTCACTAACATGAAGGTACCACTAGATCCTTCCCTTATTCTTCTTGGAGATGATTCCGTTCTACCAGTTAATATTTGTAGCAAAACCAGATTCATTCAATTGGCAGTCATTGCAGCCAATAAATCCACAGCTATTATATGGAAGAGTGACACTCCGCCAAGCAAGCAGATGTGGCTAAAATAACTATCTTTCTATATTCCATCTGAAAGAATAACATACAATTGATGTAATAAACCCTTTGAATTTACTGATGTCTGGGGGACTTTCAGTAGTTTTTAGAGATGTCACTTTAGCTGCCTCATTACTACTTTCTTCATTACTCTAATATTATTTGTTTTTGTGTTGAGTCATTTATTTTCTAGCATGGAATGTGAAGGTCATTCTGTTTCTTTTTTTGTCGTTAATCACTGAAGCTAATACCGGTAGAGGGGAGGGAGGGGTGTTCCTGTGTTGGGGAAGGGTTTTGCACGATGTTTGTGTAGGTGGAAGGAATAACGGGGTATTATCTGTGTCATATTTTGATGATTGTTAAATTGTTAAAAAATAAATAATAAATGGCAAGTATATTGTACGAGAAAAAGTATGACAATTGAGTACTTTTTCCACCACTGATTATTCACATTTTAGTCATTTAGCTGACGGTCACACTGGTCACCAGTGGGAATCTATTTTTACCTTTATTTAACCAGGTAGGCAAGTTGAGAACAAATTCTCATCTTAAATTACCTGGTTTGAAGTTGAGATTACATTGAAAGTACATGGTGCAAGTGATCAATGCTGTTCGAGATTCTACATAGACTACAGCAATTGTGAATATTTCCACAGATCTGCCACAAACCTACAGTATGTATGCTATCTTGAACATGCACGCTTTATATGATTAACGTTACATACAAATAAATGTATATTTACAGTAACCTCAATGTGGCTATGGATCTGTTACCTGTTTTCAGGTTGAATAAATACTGTTACATTAGTTTGTAAGATGGCCTTAACTTTAGGCTATTTACTGTATTACAAAAGTAATATTGAATTGTGTTTAGTTGACAACGCAACCAAATATCAACATTTAAAGGATATATTTACTGCTTGGCTAGTTCAATCTAAGACACTGGCTTAATTCCATTCTTTAACATTTACTTTTGGTTGAGTTGGAGACATGAAGCCAAATAAAATGTATTAACTTGTTTTGTCGACAACATCAATTTAGGCATCAGGCATGTCACTTCTCCCATTGGCTGACGGTGCTAATACCGAATGGGACCAAAATATACAAGAAATCCAGTTTTTCCAATTTAGCCGCTATATTTAGCGACTATTCAGACTCCTCTATAGAGAGATTTTTCAAAAAAGTGACTAGCGATAAATCTAGCGACTTTCTTGTGTTTATTGGAGACTCTGAAGTGAAAGCACGTATCGCTCTTACTCTTCTCAACGTGGGCCCCACCCACGTCCCAAAGCACTCACAAGTGGCCCAGTCCTCGGCGCAGCAGTCCCTCCCAGCTGCAGTCTGAGCAGGAGATGTTCACCCCTTCCGCGTCCAGACCGCAAATTAATCGTGCATGTGGGAAGCCACCGCTGGCCGATGTAAATGTAAACGGTTCTTTGTAAAATAAATCACTGCATTTGACTCACACAGCCTCAGTCACTTACTCACCTTGTCCACTGTTTTGTGTGCCTCTCTGTGACATAAGCTAAACATCTAGCTGGCTAGCTCATCATGTAACAAACAACTAACTGTCCACTCAAAAATATAGAAAGGAGTGGGAATCAAACCCTGAATTCAAAGTATTGTAAGGCTGATTTCTACGCCAAACTTAGTGGAGGAAAAACACATGCCAACTCAAAAACATACTCAAAATTCCACCCAAAACAAGCTGCCATTAATTTATGGTTAAAGAAATGTACTCTGCAAAAAGGCTGAGGCCACCATGCATTAGCTATTGCTGAACACTGTTCCATGCTGGCATGTGACCACATTGGAGAAACATGTAGAGCTGCTTTCTCAGCTACCCACTTCAAAATGCAGCTTTTTGGCACATCAGCTGCTTACTCAATTAAGTCAGCTCCCTCAGTTGTTGAACCTGCTGAGAGAGAGCCTTGACCAAAATGACGATGACCCACTCTTTCTGTGAGCCAGCACAGCCTGTGTGTGTGTGGAGGGGGTCTGGAAAAACAAACAATTAACCTGAATTAGGGCCAGACTAGTTACCATAATTTTCTCACGTTGCCATTGACAGTTTTTATATTGTCTCTTTTTGGTCCATTTAGATAATGAAGATTGTATACAAAAAAAATGTAAAGAATGTTATGATTAAAAATGTTCATGTTTTACTGTGACTTGTTGTAGGCCCCTAATTGGACCACAAGGTTAAAAACCAAACCAAATAAGAAAACTAAACTAATAAACAAAAAAACAAAATAAAAAACTAAGTAACTCCACCAGAGTGTCTCTTTTGGGTCACTTTTGCCAGTCCCAAGCCCGGAAAAAGGGGAGGGTTGGAATTGTGACGTAATTTTTTTTTTTTAAGTTAATTTGTAGTTCTAAACATATTTAGGGTGTTTTTACTCACTTTCTGTCTCTACCATGACGTTATTCCTCTCTCCTAAAGCGTCCATCACAATTACATGCACATGGCCATTTATGCAAATTAGGTGATGAGGTCATTTAGCGACTTCTAGCGACTTTTAGGACAGCCAATAGCTACTTTCGTTACTGTGGCCTTGGCAACCCTGAAGAAAACACATACAACTACTACTATTGTAGTATATAAGTCAAAATACCTGTAGCTATGTTCCTACTTGGGCATAATCAAAAACATTCACACCACAGTGATTCTCGTTCCAAGAGGATGCTATAATAAATAGATTATTGCGATTTCCAGATTTACTTGAGTACTGAGAATGTATTTGTCGTGCATATATGCTGATAAATTGATTATGAAACTAAAATCAGGATTTTTTTTTCAAAGGCGTCTGTGTGGTGTCAGCTGTGAACATTCCACACAGATGTTCAATGAAGGACCCGAGTTCTACTAAACTCACTAGGCCTACTCTCATTTGAATAAATTCAAAACCACTACTGTATTGAAAATAAAAGACAATAAACTGAATAATTACTGTCAAACTATTATTTTAATTCAATTGTTGAATTACCCTATTGTATTTCATTTTACATTTCATAACTATTCAAGTGGTTTAGACAAACTTTTATGATGTGGACGGCTGCTATGTCATAATGTACATGATGTCATAATGAAGCATTCTTTTGTTAAAATAAGACTTTCCATAGACAGGTCATTGATGCTCTTCCATATCTGAGGTAGGACCTATAATTGAATTAAATTATCTCAAATACATAAATGTTATCTTATGAGAACCTTATTTGATCAATAAATGTCAGAAAAACTGAAAAAGTTTTTTTTTTTTTTTTTTTTTTAAACAAGGTCTTGTATTTCTGTTTTCAATAATATATTGTTGAAACTGTATAGTCAAATCCTATGTGTGCAAATTATCTGGAAGTCCAAATTGAAGGTAGGCCTTAGTCTGTGAATCTTTCATTTTTAAGAATTTATGAACATTTTGGCAGGAATTAGAATGTCCTTTGAAAGTGGAAAAACACTAGTTTATAATAACGTAATGGCCTGGATCCTGACCTCAGACTGGCTGCATGGAGTCCCAGATAAAGGAGCTACTGCCTTGGCTGCAGTGGAGCATACATTGGGCCTTCCTGGTGTCTGTGGTCTGCTGGATTTAACCTCTGGCTCCTGCTTGTGGCTGGAGGTAAAAAACCTCAGGTTTTGGTTTTGACCGGACCCAGACGCTTGCTACCCATCTGTCCCTCCAGCTGCAGAGAGGCATGAGAGGTACCTTGAGGGTGTTTTGTTCCTTTGGACAGTGAGAGAGGTCACGGTGAGCATTGGGAGGCTGATAGGTGGAGTGGCCATTGGAAGCCTTCCCATGTCAGCCCTCTCTTTCGTCACATCCATGTTGTGGAAGTGGGATCGGCTATTCTTTTTCCCTGGTGGCATTGGCTGTAGGACAATATCACTGGCACACCGGACACTGAGGATGTCAGTCAGGCTGTTCTCAGAACTGTTCTGACTGGTCTCTTGTGTCCTAGTCCTGGACTCCCTCTGTCTTTCATGGCTGCGAGAGTCACGGTGGAGGAGGGAACAACAACAAAAGCATGTTTGAGAATGAGAATATAGAATAAATTACATATATTACAATTGAATTTGATCAAAGTTGTTATTATAAACTAGTGTTTTTCCACTTTCAAAGGACATTCCAATTCCTGCGAAGATGTTCATAAATTCATAAAAATGAACGATTCACATACTAAGGCCTACCTTCAATCTGGACTTCCAGATCATTTGCACACGTAGGACTTGACTATATACAGTTTCAACAATGTTATTCATGAAAACAGAAACACAAGACCGCAATCCCTAGTTTAAAAAAATACTTTTTTTGTCACAAATCACAAAACATAATAGTTTAGTTATTGATCAAATAAAGTTATCATAAAATAAAAGTACTGTATTTGAGATTATTCCATTAAATTACAGATCTACCTCAGTTCAGGAAGAGCGTCAATAACCTGTCTATGGAATGTCTTATTTTAACAAAAGAATGCTTCATTATGACATCATGTACATTATGACATAGCAGCCATCCACATCATAACAGTTTGTCTAAACCACTTGAATAGGCATGAAATGTAAAATTAAATACAATAGGCCGAATTCAACAATTGAATAGAAATAATAGTTTGACAATAATTATTCAGTTTATTGGCTTTTATTTTCATTACATTAGTGGTTTTGAATTTATTAAAATGAGAGTTGGCCTAGTGAGTTTAGTAGAACTCGATCGCTCATTGAACATCTGTGTGGAACGTTTGCAGCTGATGCCAGACGCCTTTGAAAAACATTCACGATTTTAGTTTCATATTCAATTCATCAGCATATATGCACGGCAAATAAATTCCCAGTACTGAAATAAATCTGAAAATCGCAATGATCTATTTATTATAGCATCCTCTTAGCACGAGAAACACTGCCAATGTTTTTGATTATGTCCAAGTAGGAACATAGCTACAGGTATTTCGACTTCTATACTACAATAGTAGGAGTTGTGTGTGTTTTCTTGTCGTGCATTCGTTTCGAGTCAACGCTAAACCCACAATATTTTGGTCCCATTCGGTATTAGCAACGTCAGCCAATGGCAGAAGTGACATGCCTGATGCCTAAATTGATGTTGTCGACCAAACTCATTTCAATATCACTTTTGAAATACAATAAATAGCCTGTTAATTTGTCGACAAAACAAGTTCATAAATTATGTCTCCAACTCAACCAAAAATGAAAGTTAAAGAATGGAATTAAGCCAGTGTCTTAGATTGAACTATCCAGGCAGTAAATATATCCTTTAAATGTTGATATTTGGTTGCGTTGTCAACGAAACACAATTCAATATTACTTTTGCAATACAGTAAATAGCCGTAACTTTGGGCTCTTACAAACTAATGTAACAGTATTTATTAAACCTTAAAATAAGTAACAGATCCATGGCCACATTTTGAGGTTCCTGTAACTATACAGTCGTGACCAAAAGTTTGGAGAATGACACAAACATGTATTTTCACAAAGTCTGCTGCCTCAGTTTGTATGATGGCAATTTGCATATACTACAGAATGTTATGAAGAGTGATCAGATGAATTGCAAAGTCCCTCTTTGCCATGCAAATGAACTGAATCCCCAAAAAACATTTCCACTTCATTTCAGCCCTGCCACAAAAGGATCAGCTGATATCATGTCAGTAATTCTCTCATTAACAGGTGTGAGTGTTGATGAGGACAAGGCAAGGCTGGAGATCACTCTGTCATGCTGATTGAGTTCGAATAACAGACTAGAAGCTTCAATAGGAGGGTGCTGCTTGGAATCATTGTTCTTCCTCTCTCAACCATGGTTACCTGCAAGGAAACACATGCAATCATCATTGCTTTGCACAAAAAGGGCTTCACAGGCAAGAATATTGCTGCCAGTAAGATTGCGCCTAAATCAACCATTTATCGGATCATCAACAACTTCAAGGAGAGCGGTTAAATTGTTGTGAAGAAGGCTTCAGGGCGCCCAAGAAAGTCCAGCAAGCGCCAGGGCCGTCCTCTAAGGATGATTCAGCTGCAGGATCGGGGCACCACCAGTACAGAGCTTGCTCGGGAATGGCAGCTGCAGGTGTGAGTGCATCTGCACGCACAGTGAGGCGAAGACTTTTAGAGGATGGCCTGGTGTCAAGAAGGGCAGAAAAGTAGCCACTTCTCTCCAGGAAAATGCCGTTCGAGATGCCGTTCGAGACTACAGCAATTGTGAATATCTCCACAGATCTGCCACAAACTACAGTATGCATGCTATCTTGAACATGCACGCTTTATAAGATTAACGTTACAAATGTATAGTTACAGTAACCTCAAAATATGGCTATGGATCTGTTACTTATTTTAAGGTTGAATAAATACTGTTATACTAGTTTGAAAGAGCCTTAACTTTAGGCTATTTATTTACTGTATTACAAGTCATATTGAACACACAAAGACAGACGCACATCAACATCCCAGTTAGGATGCCTGCCATAGTCAGTCAAAAGTCTTCAACCAAATATCAACATTTAAAGGATATATTTACTGCTTGGATAGTTTAATCTAAGACACTGGCTTAATTATTTTCTTGTTGGTTGAGTTGGAGACATGAAGACGAATAAAATGTATTAACTTGTTTTGTCGACAAATTAATAGGCTATTTATTGTATTTCAAAAGTTATATTGAAATGTGTTTAGTCGACAATTTAGGCATCAGGGATGTCACTTCCACCATTGGCTAATATCGAATGGGACCAAAATATACAAGAAAAGCAGTTTTTCCAACTTAGCAACTTTGTCGCTACATTTAGCGACTATTCAGACTCCTCTATAGAGAATTTTTTTTTAAAGTGACTAACGATAAATCTAGCGACTTTTTCCAGGGTTATTGGAGACCGATCTATGAGTCTCCAGCTTCAGTGATTTTCACAGTTTGTTCCAGTCATTGGCAGCAGAGAACTGGAAGGAAAGGCGACCGAAAAAGGAATTGGCTTTGGGGTAACCAGTGAAATATACCTGCTGGAGCGCGTGCTACGGGTGGCTGCTGCTATGGTGACCAGTGAGCTGAGATAAGGCGGGGCTTTACCGAGCAAAGACTTATAGATGACCTGGAGCCAGTGGGAGCATACAGGTCGCAATGGTGGGTAGTTGACAAAACGGATGGCACTGTGATAGACTGCATCCAATTTGCTGAGTAGAGTGTTGGAGGTTCTTTTGTAAATTACATCGCCGAAGCCAAGGATCAGTTGGATAGTCAGTTTTACGAGGGTACATTTGGCAGCATGAGTGATGGATGCTTTGCTGCAAAATAGGAAGCTGATTCTAGATTTAATTTTGGATTGGAGATGGTTAATGTAAGTCTGGAAGGAGAGTTTAGTCTAACCAGGCACCTAGGTATTTGTAGTTGTCCACATATTCTAAGTCAGAACCGTCCAGAGTAGTGAAGCTGGGCAGGCGGGCAGGTGTGGGAAGCGATCGGTTGAAGAGATAATGGTAGTTGTTGTAAAATTGTTAGATTACTTGTTAGATATTACTGCACGGTCGGAACTAGAAGCACAAGCATTTTGCCACACTCCCATCTGCTAACCATGTGTATGTGACCAACAACATTTGATTTGATTTGACTACAGAGGGAAAATGCACTGACCGAAGGAAGCAGGAAACATGCTTAACGTGTGAGCCTCTTTTGTCCCACCTTTCCCTTGGTTATTGGCTGTTTGGCCCGAATCGCTGACATCTCTCCTGGAAAACATCAGTGGAAAGGAAAACATGTCATTTTCGAAAAGGACATTGTAATTAAGAATAGGTCCATGTGTATGTAAGGTATAGGCATACCGGTCAGATTTTCTTCATAGAAATTGCCTTCCTCTGATGATCCTGATGGCCCTGGGACATAACCATCTTCACTGTTGTCAATACGGGTTATTGAGTCATCAGTCTTGTATCCAAGTATAGCTTTGGTCAACTGTACTGCAGAAAAAAGTATTTGGACACTGGCATATTTTGATTAGTTATGGCTCTGTGCTCCTCTACATTTTGTTATAATACAATGAATATGGGATGAAAGTACAGACTTGTCTATCTTTGATTTTCAATGCTGATTCACAAGAACTTACAGTATGTGCTGGTGTTAAATGACACTAACTTACATATACACGGTCTGTTCTGATCAACGGCAGTGCATCATCCAACACATGGACTATCGACCCAGAGGTACTGGCAGCCTCGGTGTCTGACATCTAACGATACAATAAAATGAAATTAGTCATGCGCAAATTAGGCAATTGAATATGATTCAACCATCCCCAGTATCCTCATTCTAGCAACTGACAAACCTGAGCTTCGGGATTTATTATTTCCTTTTCAAATCTGGCCTACAAGTTGAATTATGTTTCTTTTAGAGTTTCCATGCGTCTTCTGAGCCTCTGCAGTGCCTTTGTAAAGGAAGACAAATTTCAAAAAGAATAGTTGACACTTAAAAGAATGACAAGATTGTTCAGCACACAACAAAGGGGGATGGGCTGGGGGACACCAATGACTGTTATCATTGACTGATAGAGGTCCTACAAACATCTATTACAATTTCCTTTTTTAAACGACTTTCAAGGAAAAAATCAAGTATAAGCATAACATTAGCAAATTATACAAGTTCCTGGATACAACTAAAGCTGATATGCTTTTATGGATGGACTAAACGAGAAACAGTATGAGTGATATGGCTAAAGCAAGGCATCTGAATTGGCACAGTCCTAACAAATGTTACACTTTCCACATTTCTTATTCCTGTTGTGGTGTAGCTCCCTCCCGTAACCACGAGCACAACCGTTCCTTGATTTTAACTAGCGGCTTTATTCTATAGATTTAGTCAGAATTATCACCTTCCGTGAGAACTATAAATAAATGAAAATAAATTTAAGCACACTCTTACAAACTTATCTTACGAGTGACTTATTAGCTTGGTATAACTCTGAAGTGCTTACATACATAAACAATTTAGCCGATGCTGTAACTGTATCAGATTAAACACATGAATAAAGGAAAAATAACTCATTGGCTGCTTATTACAGAAGGGAGGAAATCAAACTTCACCTGGCATGAATTCACACTTCATCCTTAATTATATTAATGTTACCATCCTAACATACACACTTCAACCTTTACGAATTTCACCCGATGACATAAACATTTTGCTAACACAGCGCGGGATTGCCTTCCCTCCAAAAGTGTGTTGCGACAATAAGGATCCCCGTTACAACAGTTATTAGCGAAGTTGTTCCGCTTGTCTTATCATTTCCCACGCACAGCGAACACGTAAACAATTCAAACAAAACACGACATAGACTTACAGGTGAACTGTCAGTTACATGTGGTGTTTCACTCTTTTACATGCAAAGCTAAAAATAACTTGCAACTTATTTCTCTTTGGGTAAGAAAGGGCGATAAAAAAAACTGCCAAAACTTAAAATAAAATTTAATAAGGGGATTTATTTAAATATTTCGGCACACATGCATGCTTATGACTTGACAAAACAGATGAAAAGGAACTGACTTTTCTAGCTCGCTTGTAAAGCAATTCAAGTTACACGGGCCATATTATTTTCCAATGCATGTAACATTGGGTTAACCGCAATCATATATTCTGAATCAAAGACATGTTTACCAATTATGCTAAACTAGCACGCTAACCGCTAGCTAGCACGCTAATCATTAGCAAGCAGTAAATAAGTATAAGGTAAAAACATGCAAAGTAACAATTGCACATTAATAAATTGTTTGGATAAGCCTACCAATTTCAAACTCATGACTCAGTATATCTGACACAATGTGGCTTTCGGTCATTGTCAATGCATGTTGTATTCCACCGAAAGACATACATGAGCAAACATTAATTACAAATAAAGACAATGGGAACATGCATTGCTGGTTAATATCTTACCTTCTTGCATGAATGTGAACGTCTGCAACCATCCTCCTCTTCCTTCAAAAACGTGCTGCACAGCTACTTTTGTTGTGATCATGCTCAGGCAGAGACAGGCTTGCCAGGTCAATTTCCCATTTCTAGTAAATTCAGTGAACGTTTTCAGGCTTTGAAACAGTTATCATAATCTCAGCAAATGACAGGGAATTTAATGGATTAATTAAACATACCATGTTGGTAACGGTGCAATATAGAAGTAGTATAAAAACTTGCACCCAGCGACCAAATCTTTTCAGCTGCAGCAAAGTTTTAAAACTACCTCAATAAAAGAAAAACAATTGCATACATGGCAACCCTGGGGATAGATTTGTCACTGCTGCATGGAGGAGGGGGAACTGTGTTGACCTGTGAAATTGTTGTGCACTCTGCAGTAGGTGAGGGGCAGAGCCTTGAGTGAACATTATGGAGAGTAGACAATGATTCCACCAGGCCAGATTTCTGAATATGTGTGCAATAATATTACTGTCACCTACATTTCCTTAGACAATTTGGGTTTGTAGCTTACACAGTCAGTATCAGTGAGGTGTTCAGTGCAGCTACTTGAATGGTCTGTAGACTTGCTGACACAAAAGTAGCTTATGGCAGGTTAAGGTTCTAACTAGCAACCGAACCCCTCAGCAATCAGGTTCACTACCTGCACACAGACCAAACAGCCTAGTGATATTAACAGCCATCTCTTACTAAAGGCACTCAGATACACTCACCATCTCTCTTTCTCTCTCATAACAGGCCTTTTTTTAAATCCTATTCACATGTACCCTCCACTAGACCCCTGGTTTCACAAGGTGGAATAAAATGTACTGATAATAAGTGATTTAAGGTTTGTACTGCTGAGAAGACATAGATAGGCCTTTACATCAGCATTGATCTCTGTGCAAAAAGCCTCAAGAAAACTCATAATAAACTTGGGTAACTGATGTTCATATCTTAAAGGACAAGTCCCTATAAGCTTTTGTCAGGAATCAGGATTAGGTTAATAAAGCCAACGCAACCTCATGTTTTACAAATTGTAGGCTACCTTATGGTAGGCCTAGTTATAAAATGACATTATAGGACGACACTATACTACAGGCCTATTTCTTTGCCGGATTATGGCCTGGTCATGGATAAAAAGCACCTGTTCAAAATGGGGTAAAGCTGAGGGAACATAAGGCGGTCCCCAGGATTTCAGTTCCCTGTGTTAGCTGTTGTAATCCTCTTTCTGCATTTATTTGTAGATAGACTCACCCCAACAGGGAGTTATGAGTTGGGAGGTATAATCAAAATGTCTGCTTACTGCTTTTGAGGGAGCAGCAGAAAAGTGTATCCAAGCTGGGATACCCCTTGCTAGAATTGTTAGTTGTAGCAGTAGTAGTAGCCATGTCATGGCAGCAGTGTTGTAGTCGAGTCACTAAAGCATAAATCTGAGTCAATACACAAGACCCTATGGCTAACTCTGAGTTGAGTCAAAGTCACCAATGTTTGAATTGAGTCACAAGTCCCTGTGTTTGAATCCCAGTCCAAGATTTGAAGTCTAAGACAATGGGTCCATATTAACTTAATATTAAGTTGTTAACCCAGTCAGATAGTGGCGGGGGGAATTTGATCAATCATTTTTTAAATTTATGTGCCAACAAATGTTTATATGCTACAGGCCGACCAGATAACATGATTGAACATGGTGTAGCTGCACAGCTTCTCTATCTTTGATGTAGTCTAAACAGAAACTGAAAGACCGAGACAAACACAGATACACTTTTATAAACTATACTGATGTCAGATATTAGTGGCAAATGTTCACATTCTGTGGAGGTCAACTGCTCCTAAATCTGTGTGTGTGTATACGTGGTTTGGTTTGAAGCTTCTCTAACCAGCTCTGTGTTGTTGTCCTCTGGAAACACCTATTTTCAGCGCTGCATTCGGGCATAGACCGTCTGGCCTGAGCAGGAGGAGAGCAGGGCCTTTGGTCCTGGATGTTTGACCTCTGGAGAGGATTGGCCTGGATCCTTCTAACCAGCTCTGTGTTGTTGTCCTCTGGAAACACCTCTGGTTGTCAGTGCTGTGATAGAAGATTAGCGCAGCAGCTGTGGCAGACAGATTCTGCTAGTGAGCGTAAACTGAGAGCTGATTAACCCCTTCACTGCCGGCCAGAGAAATGTATGCAAATGTTTCCCAGTTTATGCAAATACTTGCACCATGACGTGAAACCGTGAAAGAAAGAAGGCCATGTTTCAGTTATGGTGACGCACGATCACATGTAGCCTAACTAACCTAACCTTCTTTCTTGAACCAGTTCTAGAACAATTAATACAGCCATACTGCTCTGCTAAGTCATAGCTTCTCATGCATGTTTCTAGAGAGAAACTGGGTACGATGCATGACTGATCTTACACTGCAATTTGAGCCTTTGCACTGCCCCCATATAAATCTCTACAAAAATGTGGTAACACCTCTTAAACTTGATGGATATCTTTATAATGCTTGTAAGCTTTGGGCTTTGGTGGAGAGAATGCGTTTTGGAATTAACCTTAGACGACAATACATAAGTTGCCAAAAAGTATTTATGATGGACTGTGAAAAACCCAAGGGATCATCATCTATTAATGTACTGTGTGAGAGCAGATATGACATTTTCTGTCATTTAAATAGTTGAGGCTGTGTGTAAGTTCAGATGGTGTTCAAGGTACAAAGTGTTCAACCTCCTTTCGTTACAGACCTTTAGTGCCTCCATGTGGAATATCACCTGTCATTACATGGGGATCAACATTTGTTTGTGAGGGTTGCAAAAACAACATGGGAAATGTTAGAATAAAATCATGCTGAGGAAGCTTTATTCAAATGACGGAGGATGAGACACGACGTGTCGTACAGTGTCAGGCTTCAGATCAAAAGAAAAACGATACAGTCACTGCCTCGCAGTCCAACCAACTGTATTTTAAACTAAGCACAGTTTGAAGGCTAAGCAAAAGTCATTCATATTTCACAAATGTAAGGCAACACTACATCTATTCCAGATAAAGGGGTCATTTTTATTTACATTTACATTACATTTAAGTCATTTAGCAGACGCTCTTATCCAGAGCGACTTACAAATTGGTGCATTCACCTTATTACATCCAGTGGAACAGCCACTTTACAATAGTGCATCTAAATCTTTTAAGGGGGGTGAGAAGGATTACTTTATCCTATCCTAGGTATTCCCTAAAGAGGTGGGGTTTCAGGTGTCTCCGGAAGGTGGTGATTGACTCCGCTGTCCTGGCGTCGTGAGGGAGTGTGTTCCACCATTGGGGTGCCAGAGCAGCGAACAGTTTTGACTGGGCTGAGCGGGAACTGTACTTCCTCAGTGGTAGGGAGGCGAGCAGGCCAGAGGTGGATGAACGCAGTGCCCTTGTTTGGGTGTAGGGCCTGATCAGAGCCTGGAGGTACTGAGGTGCCGTTCCCCTCACAGCTCCGTAGGCAAGCACCATGGTCTTGTAGCGGATGCGAGCTTCAACTGGAAGCCAGTGGAGAGAGCGGAGGAGCGGGGTGACGTGAGAGAACTTGGGAAGGTTGAACACCAGACGGGCTGCGGCGTTCTGAATGAGTTGTAGGGGTTTAATGGCACAGGCAGGGAGCCCAGCCAACAGCGAGTTGCAGTAATCCAGACGGGAGATGACAAGTGCCTGGATTAGGACCTGCGCCGCTTCCTGTGTGAGGCAGGGTCGTACTCTGCGGATGTTGTAGAGCATGAACCTACAGGAACGGGCCACCGCCTTGATGTTAGTTGAGAACGACAGGGTGTTGTCCAGGATCACGCCAAGGTTCTTAGCGCTCTGGGAGGAGGACACAATGGAGTTGTCAACCGTGATGGCGAGATCATGGAACGGGCAGTCCTTCCCGAGAGAAGAGCAGCTCCGTCTTGCCGAGGTTCAGCTTGAGGTGGTGATCCGTCATCCACACTGATATGTCTGCCAGACATGCAGAGATGCGATTCGCCACCTGGTCATCAGAAGGGGAAAGGAGAAGATTAATTGTGTGTCGTCTGCATAGCAATGATAGGAGAGACCATGTGAGGTTATGACAGAGCCAAGTGACTTGGTGTATAGCGAGAATAGGAGAGGGCCTAGAACAGAGCCCTGGGGACACCAGTGGTGAGAGCGCGGTGAGGAGACAGATTCTCGCCACGCCACCTGGTAGGAGCGACCTGTCAGGTAGGACGCAATCCAAGCGTGGGCCGCGCGGAGATGCCCAACTCGGAGAGGGTGGAGAGGAGGATCTGATGGTTCACAGTATCGAAGGCAGCCGATAGGTCTAGAAGGATGAGAGCAGAGGAGAGAGAGTTAGCTTTAGCAGTGCGGAGCGCCTCCGTGATACAGAGAAGAGCAGTCTCAGTTGAATGACTAGTCTTGAAACCTGACTGATTTGGATCAAGAAGGTCATTCTGAGAGAGATAGCGGGAGAGCTGACCAAGGACGGCATGTTCAAGAGTTTTGGAGAGAAAAGAAAGAAGGGATACTGGTCTGTAGTTGTTGACATCGGAGGGATCGAGTGTAGGTTTTTTCAGAAGGGGTGCAACTCTCGCTCCCTTGAAGACGGAAGGGACGTAGCCAGCGGTCAGGGATGAGTTGATGAGCGAGGTGAGGTAAGGGAGAAGGTCTCCGGAAATGGTCTGGAGAAGAGAGGAGGGGATAGGGTCGAGCGGGCAGGTTGTTGGGCGGCCGGCCGTCACAAGACGCAAGATTTCATCTGGAGAGAGAGGGGAGAAAGAGGTCAGAGCACAGGGTAGGGCAGTGTGAGCAGAACCAGCGGTGTCGTTTGACTTAGCAAACGAGGATCGGATGTCGTCGACCTTCTTTTCAAAATGGTTGACGAAGTCATCTGCAGAGAGGGAGGAGGGGGAGGGGGAGGAGGATTCAGGAGGGAGGAGAAGGTGGCAAAGAGCTTCCTAGGGTTAGAGGCAGATGCTTGGAATTTAGAGTGGTAGAAAGTGGCTTTAGCAGCAGAGACAGAGGAGGAAAATGTAGAGAGGAGGGAGTGAAAGGATGCCAGGTCCGCAGGGAGGCGAGTTTTCCTCCATTTCCGCTCGGCTGCCCGGAGCCCTGTTCTGTGAGCTGGCAATGAGTCGTCGAGCCACGGAGCGGGAGGGGAGGACCGAGCCGGCCTGGAAGATAGGGGACATAGAGAGTCAAAGGATGCAGAAAGGGAGGAGAGGAGGGTTGAGGAGGCAGAATCAGGAGATAGGTTGGAGAAGGTTTGAGCAGAGGGAAGAGATGATAGGATGGAAGAGGAGAGAGTAGCGGGGAGAGAGAGCGAAGGTTGGGACGGCGCGATACCATCCGAGTAGGGGCAGTGTGGGAAGTGTTGGATGAGAGCGAGAGGGAAAAGGATACAAGGTAGTGGTCGGAGACTTGGAGGGGAGTTGCAATGAGGTTAGTGGAAGAACAGCATCTAGTAAAGATGAGGTCGAGCGTATTGCCTGCCTTGTGAGTAGGGGGGGAAGGTGAGAGGGTGAGGTCAAAAGAGGAGAGGAGTGGAAAGAAGGAGGCAGAGAGGAATGAGTCAAAGGTAGACGTGGGGAGGTTAAAGTCGCCCAGAACTGTGAGAGGTGAGCCGTCCTCAGGAAAGGAGCTTATCAAGACATCAAGCTCATTGATTAACTCTCCGAGGGGACCTGGAGGGCGATAAATGATAAGGATGTTAAGCTTGAAAGGGCTGGTAACTGTGACAGCATGGAATTCAAAGGAGGCGATAGACAGATGGGTAAGGGGAGAAAGAGAGAATGACCACTTGGGAGAGATGAGGATCCCGGTGCCACCACCCCGCTGACCAGAAGCTCTCGGGGTGTGCGAGAACACGTGCGCGGACGAAGAGAGAGCAGTAGGAGTAGCAGTGTTATCTGTGGTGATCCATGTTTCCGTCAGTGCCAAGAAGTCGAGGGATTTTCTATAATAAATAAATAAATATTTCTATAAATGGAA